>NW_010230164.1:0-4078 GCF_000690775.1 Eurypyga helias | reverse complement strand
TTCCCTAAGTTTACAGTTCCTAGACATCCTCATGTGCACCCAGAAGAAGAGCCATAAAAATGATGGCAGTCATTCTGGAAGGTCTTAGTTCAAGACATTTTTTATGGCTTCGATGATTACTCCTTTAAAAATATTGTTGGTAATCTTGCTCTAATACCTATTTTTATCTGAATTAAAGATGCCAGGGGAAAAAAAAAAAAAAAGCCCAGTTGTGCTCGAGTAAATGTTAAAATCCACAGCAGTTTAGAGAACCGCTGCAGAACAGTGAACCACTGAAAGGAATCACTGGCTGAAAAAGCCTCTTCTCCCCCCAAGTCTTTTCCCTGTGAGAGGACGTTTTTAAAGGTCTCATTACAAAATAGAAATATTGAAGGTCTTATGCACGTGCTAAGCCAAATGTACTGTAGAGCTACTCTTGGCTACAGGCACTTCTCTGATTAGCACTGTAAACTTCAAAGCCTTTTAACGTCAGCGCATTAGGTTCCATCTCTGTGAGGAAGGTGGCAGTGAAGTTCTCGATGCAGCAAATTTCTTAATTGCTAAACAAAATTCATGAGATGATTCGAACCAAGGAGCTCTGAAACAATTACCAATGTGCACATATTCACTGTTCTCTAAAGGGCAAGTGGCTTGACATGTGACTTGTATTTCACTCTGAGGTGTGGCGGATCACCTTTTTACTTGATCCAGGCACTAAACTTTTTGAATACACTGGAAATATCTCAATTTACCAGGCTCAGTTAAAAAAATGTGCATGTACGGCATTTATGTGGTGTTTTGACAGACTATATTTTCTGCTTAAGCGATTCAGCTTCCCTGGGATACATATGGCCCTCTGTTAAGCAGAACTTAATTGCACAGAAAGAGGATGACAAACATAAGTTTTGTTCCCCATTCCCTTTTTCCCTGTGCATTGTTTCTTTCCATTTTCTGAGTATTTGTAAAACTCAATTTCAACATCAAGTAAGTTGCAATACATTCATTAAAGAAGTAATCTCAAATAGCCTTAAATAAATTCAGTGTTCTGTAAGTAAAATCAGATTCTCACCTACTTTAAATGTTAAGCCTTCAGGCAAAGTGAGAAAATAAAATAGTATCTGTTAATAGAAAGAAACACTGATAACAGCAAACAAAACAGCACTATGCTTAGAAGCCAGTAGCCTTCAGACTTTTGCACCCACCAAAATTTCACATTCAGGGAAGTTTTTTATGTCTTAATTGCTGTAGGAGTGCTGAGCAATTTTACTGGATGAGAAGGATGCATACTAAAGAATCTGGCAACGGATTTCAACATCCAGATACTTAAAGCATTCTGCCTGAGGAGAAGTGTAACACTAACTGAAGGACAGCAAGTTTCAGGACTTCTTAACACAGACTGCCCAGCACAGAGACGCTGCATGTCAGTGACCATCTAAGGGACTGTCTGAAGCGAACCAACCAGTGTATACGTTGCCTTTGAAATCTGTTGGCGACCTCTCTGAAGTCCAGTTTTGGGTAGATCCAAAACTGGAAAGTTTGGAAGACAATCCCAGGTGTGGCCAAAGGCGCACCCACCACTCCAAACGCCTGAGCAGCTCCAGTCTCGTAGACAGAACCGAGCAGGCTCCTCGTGGTCAGCCTGCGAGACAGCACATGGCAGGTCAGAAGGCCGGCGGTACTTGCAAGTGTTCCTGAGACCACCCTTCAAGTGCACAGGCGCAGTCAGTGCTTTCTGAATACATCACCCACAGCTGACAACCACAAGTGGAACAAAGCATTAGCCAGCCCCTGATGCCATATAATTTGCCATGCGTTAGCATGAGAAAGACCTTGCCCCAAAATGTCAGATACATCATCCACAACATTCTTGAAAAGCAAAAGCCAGGTATGACAGAGAACCTGTAAGGGAGGAGAAAGGACAGACTGATACCCCTAAGAATAGGTGGCTAAATGGGTGGCCCACAGGTCAGCAACTGGGCACACAAGATGGTCCTAACTCACCACCTACTGCAATTCTGGAGGAGACAGGCCATGACAGTGGGTGAAAACTGGTACCTCCCTCTGCATCTGTACCTCCCTGGCAGCCCAGAAAGCCAACTGTATCCAGAGAAGTGTGGCCAGCAGGATGAGGGAGGTGATTCTCCCCCTCTACTCTGCTCTTGTGAGACCCCACCTGGAGTACTGCGTACAGCTGTGGAACCCACATCATCAGAAGGATATAGACTGGTTGGAGCAAGTCCAGAGGAGGCCATGAAGATGCTCAGAGGGCTGGAGCACCTCTCCTATGGGGACAGGCTGAGAGAACTGGGCTTGTTCAGCCTATAGAAGAAAAAGGTTCTGGAGAGACCTTATTGCAGCCTTCCAGTACCTGAAGGGGCCTACAAGAAAGCTGCAGGGGGACTTTTTACAAGGGCCTGTAGTGACAGGACAAGGGGTAACGGGTTTAAATTGAAAGCGGGGAGATTTAGATTGGATGACAGGAAGAAATTCTTCCCAGAGAGGGTGGTGAGGCACTGGAACAGGTTGCCCAGAGAAGCTGTGGATGCCCCATCCCTGGAAGTGTTCAAGGCCAGGCTGGATGAGGCTTTGAACAACCTGGTCTAGTGGAAGGTGTCTCTGCCCATGGCAGGGGGGTTGGAACTAGATGATCTTAAAGGGCCCTTCCAACCCAAAACATTCTGTGAGTCTATAAAGTTTACTTAAAAATATCAAAACTGTCATGGTAAGCCATTTTTTTAATACTATCATGGCTCTACTGTATAACACTCCACAGAGGCTATAGTGAGACAGTCGTTGAAAGCAGCTTTGTTTATTGTTAGCCAATGAACTTAGCAGGAGGAGGGATTCCTGTCACAGGGCAGGATGTAAGGAAGGAAAAATAACAGTGTTTTCTGTTGTTGTCTTTATTCTGTAATATTCTGTATAATCCAAGTAGCTGATGATGCTATTTTCTTGGCAGCAGAACAAGGAGCTATTGTAGTTAGAAGCAGCCAGACAATTTTTGTATGAAACATACAGTATGTGTTACAGCTTTCTGAAACAGTACGGCAGGAGTCAAGGTTGCAACAGAAAACTGTGAAGAAAGCCCATACAAATCAAACAAGGAAGAAGAGAACTGGACATGCTGGTAATTTCTTCAGCTTTCTCAGGGGCAAAGTCAGCCAATGACACTCACTAGGCCTACACGTTGTCCTCTGAGGGTAGTGGTGATGTTATGACTCAGAGCCACCACAGGACAAGATCTGAGATCAGCCATGTCTAATCCTGCCATCTGTGTAAGCTCCCCTGTGAGCGAAGAGCAACGGCAAGGCTGGACCTTCACTGCCTATGAAACAACAAACTTCTTAACTAACACTCGACACAGCAAAAAGTAGTCACACGAAAAACGTGACTTTCTTGCTGAAATATGGCATATAGAGAAACCAGGGGGATATATTTCCTTCCCAGCAGTAAGACATTGACTCTCCTCCCTCTCCCAAAATGAGTGCATTTGCAAAATTAGAAAGGCAGAGCAGCAAACATCAATTCAGGTTCCTCTGTAACCATGGTGTTAAAACTGAGAAAGACAGTATTTACCTTTGTAAAATTTTTGTTTAAAGATACAGCTTAGTGTAGAATAATGCATCAAATGCAAGAATTATTAATTTTTTTATAAATGCGTTTCCTTGGGTTTTTTTTAATTGTGGATATGTCAAGGTTTCTTGAGAATGGTATACATCACTTGTGCTCCAGAATGGTATCTACCCAGATAGATACTGCTAGAGTGTCGAGAGACTTCTTCAGGAGCACAATTCTTTTTAGTCCAAAGCGTGAAGCTCCTTACTAGGAACTGTAAAAGATTAGCTGTCTAGTTTGCAGCACTGAAACCAGGTGCCTGGAACTGTTTGGAACTAGTACCTGTGTTCAGGATAAAAAGAGATGTTGCAAGTTCTGGCTTCACACAATTCAGTCTGGGCAATTCATCCCCAGATAGTTCAGGTTCATCTTTAAAGCAGTGAATAGACTAGAAATTTACAGCCCAAATGCTGTTTTTTCAGCAATATAACATCACAGCTATTCAGTATTTATGGAAAAATTAAACAGCACCCCCGCCCCCCCC
>NW_010230163.1:6610-27840 GCF_000690775.1 Eurypyga helias | reverse complement strand
AGACCTTATTGCGGCTTTCCAGTACTTGAAGGGGACCTTGAAGGAAGCTGGGAGGGGACTTTTTACAAGGGGTAATGGTTTTAAATTGAAAGCGGGGAGGTTTAGATTAGATATCAGGAAGAAATTCTTCCCGCAGAGGGTGGGGAGGCACTGGAACAGGTTGCCTAGAGAAGCTGTGGATGCCCCATCCCTGGAAGTGTCCAAGGCCAGGTTGGATGTGGCTTTGAGCAGCCTGGTCTAGTGGAAGGTGTCCCTGCCCATGGCAGGGGGTTTGGAACTAGATGATCTTTAAGGTCCCTTCCAACCCAAACCATTCTGTGATTCTGTGATTCTATGATCTTCTCAGGAATTACACCCCTCATTCCTGAGATCTCCAACCTTGTCTGCAGTTGAAGACATCCTGAGGAAATGAGTCATGAGCCAGATTTATACAAGTTTTCAGCCTTAGGGCAAGCAGGAGGCTTGCCTCTCATCAGTCTTTATACAAGCAAGCTGAAAATGAAAACAAGTTTGTTCCAGGAAAGCAACAGGAGTGAATTCTTGATCACAGAAATTGGAAACAAGAGAAAAACACAAAAATAAAATATTTGTAACTTAGCAGATCACAGCATTTTGGCTCCAGCTGTCTCTGTAGGGAAGATCTCTCATTTTTAGACATCTGGACCAATTCACTGGACATCTTGCCACCAAAGCGTAGCCTTTGGAATGGCCCAGGCTTATAGCTTCCCAAGTACTTTGTTTATGTTTGCAAGTTATCAGACTGTAAACCTTCACAGCAGAGCCTGTTCTTCATGCCTGCCCCCTCCTTGAAGGAGAGTTTTATTGGGACACCCCACCTTGTTCCATGTTCCTCTTTCCCGTTGATTTTACTGACATTAATTGCATTGCATTCAGAGTTTGGAGAGAGGGTATGTGGGCCAATATTTGTGCATGTTTACTTGTCTCTTGCCTTTGAAATGCCTTGGCCTTCTGTCCCAAAAGAGCTAGTGGTTGTTCTTGCTGCTTTCCCGCACTTTGCCAGCCGCTTGGCAGTTTGTCAGGTTGATGTTATGACTGTGACACATCTGAACGCAGATGATACAGTTAACTCCACATTACTGGCCTCCTACTCTCTCATCATGCTGCAGACCTTTGGTAGAGACCTTGCACGGGGGCTGTAAGAGCCACCACAGGGACATAAGGCTCACAGCCATGCCGAGGTCTGTGCATGGGCACTGAGCGCAGCACACCCAGGCAGGGCAGCCTTGCCTGACATCATCCTGCTGCTTTTACCCAGAGCTTCCGTGGCACACGTTTGTCTTTCCTCTGAAGCAGAAATAGCTGAAGCTTCCCTGTGCAAAGCTAAAGTCCCTCGATGTCTCCCATACCTTCATCCCAATGTGCCCATAACACAGCTTCTGTCACTGATGCTGCTCTGCTGATACATATGGGGCTGCATCTGGTTACCCTCCCTCTGAAAGAACCCAAAATAACTCCGCAGGCTGTGTTGTCCCTCCATCACTTTCCAGCTATGTCACCATCGTGTCAAGCCCAGCGGATTGACACAGGGACCAGTGTGAAGTGACTGATGCTTTAGCTCTTTCTCCGTACTGGGTGATAGTCTCCAGAACCAAGCACAAAGCTTTTGCTTGCTTTTTCCTCCCTCCTCCTCCTCACCGTAGAAAACTGATGGGAGGGGGGTTGGCAAAAAATTAGATAGTTGAAAAGTTTTAGCAGCAGCTTATTGGCAGAAAGATGGAAATGGCATTTGGAAAGTCTGCAGAGAAGCCACATGCAAAACTTTACCCTGGGGCAAATTTCCTTTAAACAGCAACAAATCCAGCGGGGGGGGGGGCGAGGCGGGGGTAGGGAAGCTGATTTCAAGAATTACTCCTTACCAAGCCCATTTCAGACTTAGTAAATTCACATTAAGCTGTGCCAGGGTAGGTTTTCCTCTGAATACCAAGTCACTCTACCCTAGACACTGACATGCCACTGGACTATGAAGCAGTGGGAACAGCAGTTTGCTGGGAATTGCTTTCAAGAAGCAGCATTTGGAAGAAAGGGGCTCAGGGATTTTCACAGTCTGTAATGTCCTGTACCAAATCCCTGCCCATGCCACAACCCTTTCCCTAACCCTGGGGACAAGCCAGGAAAGACCAAACGGAGATCAGGCAATGGGCAGTTGGGTTTGCTGTGCCAGGAAGTGTTACCGAAAATCAGGAATAAATAAAAACTCCTTAACAATAATGAAGTATTATGCAGCAGGCATTCTTTATTTTAGCACTGGGCTCACAGGGGATATCTCCTCCTAGTGTGCACACCTAGATCTTCCATCAAATAGTTTACATAGAGTCAAAGTATATACATTCATTCAATATCCCAGAAATACATTGCATATTGATAAAATTTCCTGGAATTAACCACCATATTAAAATATCAGTTACGCATGTGCATTTTTTCTTTAAACTGAGTCAAGGGGCTGCTTTTATGACCACCATGGACCACCAACTCAAAAGAAAGACCCCTCAATGTCCTTGACCCAAGGACTTTGGCTCACAGTACCATTTTCACATGCTTCAAGGCTCCTTCACAATGTGTCCTTGAGCGTTGGGGCAATAAATCGCCCCTACCTAACAGCTTAACAACAGCACCTGGTCATGGACCTTAGCTCTAATCCCTATTACACATGATGTAACCATCATGGTAAAAGTGGAGAAAAGTGGTGAAAGTCTGTTCAACTCTAGTTGAAATTGGGCTCTTCTTTCTTTGGACAACCTGTTCTCCTTTTCCCCTACACATTATTGGAGCCAGGTTAATATTAACATAGTGATTTTCAAAAAATGGCATTTATAGTGGTATCAGAAGGAGGCCAGGCAACTGGCTGGCTGCTCTGATGGCCAAAACCTCCCCAGGCTCTGCAAGCACATCTGCAGCTTCCCTCAGCCCCCCCAAGGAACAACAGCAGGATGGGAGCTCTGGCACAAACATCTCCCCACTTTGCTCACAGGAAAGCACGGCTGTGCATGTTAGAAGCTGGCACAGATGCATTTCACAACTGACTGGGGCCTGGGCAGGAAAAGCCCACCCCAGCAGTAGAAGCAGCTCTGTCAGCCCTCAACTTGTGCTAGAGGGAGCTGGGCTGGGGCTAGATGAGCAACCCCTACCTTGCAGAAAGACGCTCAAAGCAAGTGTCGGGTGTGAGCAGGGTGGAGATCCCCCTCCCCTGGGCTTACTGCTTTCCTCAGCTGTGCAAAATGGAAGTCAGGTCGTACCCAACTCTGGCAATATCTACTTTCCAAGGGAGGGCTCAGGGGCACTCACTTTTGATCTCCTAACCTTTCTGTGCTGGTCCTTCCCTTGCAGAGAACTGTCACACAACCAAATCGAAGATCTGCCCAGTTTCCACTGGTGTCAGCAGCTGGAGGAGCTGTGAGTAGAGACGTCCTCGCTTGCACCGTGCTCTGCGTGCTCTGGGGAAAACGGGCTGGTTTGGGGAGAGAGGAAGCTCCCAAACACAAAACGCAAGCTTCATCAAGCAGTGGGAAAGCTAGGCATTACAACTGACTATTTTGACTGCAAATGGACCCCAGCTCCAGATGTTTTCCTTGTGCAAATACAGAATACAAATACATGCCTTGTGCATAGGGGCTTAATTCACTTGGGTCTCTTCAGAGGTCCCAGCCACAGCAAACAGAAGTAGGATGTGACAGCACTGAATTTTACCTCAGTAACTCAAGTCTCAGTATAAGCTAATCAAGAATGGGATTTATCTATACCATAAATGTCTTCTGCTTCAAGGAGGGGTCCCATGCTGTGGGCACAAAGCAGCTCTTACCCACACTGCTCAAGCCTATCCCCTCCATACAGAAGATACGGATGATTTCCTCATGTGCAGCACTTGAACTGTGTTTTCTCTGGGCCCTAGGAGGCACCTCTGTTGCTCTGAGACAGTTATTCACATTCAGTTCAAAGTGTCTGGAGATCTGGCCCTGCACTTCAAATGTAACAGAAGTTCTTGAAAAAAAATAAAGAAGAAGTGATAGACTCCATGATTTTTTATAGAATTCTGCAACCTGGAAGAATAGCTGTGTGGGAGCAGCATCCCCACAAAAATACACTAGAGAGGTTGTGCCTACTGTCTGCAGTATCCCAGCCTGGATGGCGAGATGGGTTCATCCAGCCTTAGCAAACCCAGACAGTAGAACACTGTGTGAAATCGTATGAAAATGGGAGTTACGTAGTTCTTGCTGCCTCTTCAGGAGCTCTGAGGACAGAGCTAGAGTTGGGCTTATTTTTATCTAAAGTACACCCAGGAAAATATTTGGGGGAAAAAAAAAAAAGAATATACGTTTAAAAAGGACAAACTTTCAAGAATTGCAAACCTGTAGTTTAACGCACTGTGCCTAAATTTCTTCTTAAAATATTTTATAATACGCCAAATTCAGTCATCATTAATACAAAATCACAGTAAATCCCTTTTTCAGACTACTTGGGTCAGGTAGACTGTGTCTTAAATTAGCATTTTTTTACAATATGGGTACGTGGTCCTTTAAGCCCAACATCCTGTAAGGCCACCCACCACCAGGCATCAGCATTCCTGTTGGGAAACAAGTCTGGTGGGGCGGGGTGGTACAGCCTGGCATGCAAACAAATCACATGTGCCAGTCGCTGTGCTGTACCTGCCAATGTGCCAGTTTTCAGCTGCAGCACAGAGGGGATCCCTCACAGCTAGAGGGCCTGGAATTCTTTTTTGCTAGCTTGCTCCAATACCCCTTCTTCCCAAGCTCCGCCTCTACCACTCAGTGCACAAAAGCTCTTTCAGCACAGACCTACTTGAAATCTTAGCTAGAAGTAGGAGCAATGCCTTCTTGGCTGTGTGGGGCGTTAAGAAACCAGCAGTAGAAGAGATATGAAAGCTTCAAGCCCCTGTCTCGAAACATGAACGTGTGGCCAAATACCAAATGAGACATTAACAGCCATCACACGCAGGTCCTTGTGTGAGATGAATCCAGATCATTTCTGAGCCTGAAAGCAGGTTAGCTACCCAACAAATGCTCTGGGGATTTGTTGTATGTAAAGCACTAGGCGGTGGCTCTCTCCCCTTGCAGAAGGTCACACATGGGGAGACCACTTCTGCAGGTCTGGGAATTCATGACAGGCATTTTGCAGGAACTTTTAAAAATATTCACCATTGTTCCACACGAGGCAAAAGAAAACTGAAAAACTGTGGATGTTTTCCACAAAGTGGATGGTTGGATTAGTTCTGGATGCCTCACAAGGGGCACAGGGAGTGTACAGGTCAGTAGGCAAACTGTGTCAGCTCCTATCCTGCTCCCTCCCCCATCACAGGAAGTGCAGGAAGCTGCTGGAAGGGAGGTATGCAGGGGCTGAGGCACTGTATGAAAATGTGGAAATGTATGCAGGATGCGGGTGGTGGGTTCTGCAAGACCTCAGGATTGTTCTTCCTGAAAAGCCGAGTTGTCTTCAGCCCTCACTCCCTGTCGTGGTCACCAAGGTGAATGGCAGCGCCATGCAGTCCTTCCTGAAGGGTCACGAGGAGCTGTGTTTACTGACCCACTGGCTCCAAGCTCTTCTCTTTTGCTCTGGACAAAGTATTTGCAGGTTTAGGGTGGCACAGAGTGGGAAATCTGTGTGGCTTAGGAAATAATGGGGCACCTTTAGCCACCACTCATCCAGGGCACTTCACTGTGTCCAGTGGCATGAAAAGGAGAGGCTGTCTGAGCCCTGGAGCTGCTCCCTCCTTCTCCTTGAAGAGAATGGCTTTGAGCTGGTTTTTTGCTCATCCTGTTTAACCCGTGAAATAAGAGTAAGTTCCCAAAGCTCGAATCACAACTTCCACTGTAACAGTTTGCATCTGCCGCCATGGGACAAAAATCCCTACAAAGCATGAATGCTGCCTTGAGCTGTTTTCTCAAAGCAGTTTCTGTTTTTTCAGTGGCCTCCAGCACAACAGGATCCACGAAATCAGAGCAGACACCTTTGGGCAGCTGATGGCCCTGCACTCCATGTAAGTATTGTCTGGCAAGGGGGAAGACTCGGGCTTTTGCTGGGGCAAGGGGAACCGTGAGCAACCAGCCAGGCTGATGTGGAGTTTCCCAGCACCACTCCCCCTGACTCTGCTGGAAGGCTTTGCTATCCAGTCGCACTTCCACTTCCCCTTACAGAACAAGGCACAAACCTCGCTGACTTCCCCCGTGTGCAGACACACCCTCTAGACAGACTCATTACCCACCAGGCGTGCGACATTCCACGCCACGTGCTCCAACCACACACTGCAGCTTCTTGCGTTGCACTGCGCGTTACGGACACCTGCCTCCCAAACGCCCATGCAGACAGGGACACATGGTAGGGACTTAGCATGGTGTGCATGAGCTCTAGCACCCCTCTCCTTTCACATGATATTCCTGGGCTGCACTCCTGAAACATCCATGCAGAACATCCCATTTGATTTGGGACTGTCTCCCCACAACTCAAAAGCCTATATTAGACATATTAAGTGCACACAAGCGTGCACATGTCATACACATTTAGAGGCCTTGAAGTAGACAGCCCACTAAAGCGCTCAGCACTTCTGAGAAGCTAGTAAGGCTCCACAGGGCATGGTTATCCCTGTGACATGCAGGAAGAGCCCTCCAAGTGCTGATGGTCTGTATTTACTGTTCTGTTAGGAAGTGAACTGAAAAACAGAAAAGCTTTTTGGCAGCAATTTGAGTGTCATTCAATCAGCCAGCATTCCTAGAGATCCTATGAGTGTCATGTACAACATGTTTATAACTGCACAGGAACACTTACATCTAACATGTAACACTACAGACAAGCATGCAAACACAAGCATGCTGCTGCCACACTACAGTCACACAAACATACAGCTGGGCATGTACACTCTAGAATTTGCCTTGGTTGTGTTCTGGGTCCATGTGGGAAGGATTCAACTCACCCAGCTTTAGCTTTCTGCAGTGAGACACACGTCTCTGGGCATGCACCCCTGTCTCCCTTCAGAGCTGGAGAGATGTAGATCCATGTAGGAGATTGCTCTTGTAGTCAGTCTTAGAGAAGAAATGCATCTTGATATGCAGGTTGCTCTCTGCTGTTGACAGAGGGAGATGAGCCCTCTAGCTCAGATGGATGCAGGGATTATTGAGGAGCCTCAGGGAATCCTCCCCAAAACTAAGTACATGACAGGAGACACTCTACGATGACCTTGGTTCACCTTCCACACAGCTGCTGACCCTATGTGCCCTTGCCTGGGCATCCAGCTGTGTGACTACATCAGGGATGCTCTAGCACAAAGGCATTACCTGTCTAATGCGCTGAGGTTTAGCATGTTGGCATTAAAGCTCCAGATTTGCAGAAATGAACCCAAAAAGCAACCTTTCTCATTGGCCTTATTAGAGGAGCTCCTGCGAGGCAAACTCTTGTTCCCTCTGTTAGAAACTACCCATATATAGACCCAGACGTGTTTGCCTCCATGGAGCTGCAATGAGACAGAACTTGCTGCCAACCAAGGGGCTACTCATCCTACATTTGCTCGCATCGAATCCCTTCACCAGGTCCATGTTAGCAGCTTCGCTGTTCTGCTCTGCAGCCCTCTTACTGGCATGTCCTTGCTTTGCAGAGACCTGAGCTGGAATTACATCCAGTTTATTCACCCTGAAGCCTTTGTGACCCTGCACTCACTCACCAAGCTGTAAGTTGCCATGATACTTATTTCACAGTGGGCCATGGACAGCAGGTATCTAAGAACCTCGGACTGACTCCCCAAGCTACCAGGACAGCATTTAGATACCAGAAGGCTGAAGTGGTGAGGTGCATGTCTCAGCACTGACACTGGCCAGGGACCCAGGGATGCACCATGGACCAAATCCCAGGGATTCCTATCCATGTGAGACAGATGATAAAAGTGCAGAAGGGGCCATTTCAATATGCTTTCACCCTGAATACTTACACCTCCACTTTCTGATGCTTTCATACCTGTCTGAGTTGCCTTTATGGAAGATCAACATAAAGCAAGAGTGACTGCACACCGTCTTTGCTGGCTCTGGAGGGGTTCCCAGTCCTCAGCCCTTAACCAAGAGTCTTGGATATTTTATGGGCTGGGAGCTGCAGTCATATCTGACCTATTACGGGGGAAGTGGTGGGGGAAGAGATACGTGGGGCAGGTATGTACAGAGAGAAGTAGATACCACACAGACCTTTCAGCTGTCCCTCATTTTCCCCAGGGATCGCAGTATCAATCAATTTTTCTCCAGAGAATCATGATCCCCATGCAGCACCCAGCCCCATTTCAGCATCACATTTGAGGAAGCGATCAAGGCAACAGCATGGCCTCCAAGCCTCTGCTTGGCTGAGATACCACCAGCAGCAAAACCCTGACTGTGGCTTCACTCTCTGCTTTTCTTTCAACAGGGACCTGACTGATAACAAACTGGTCACGCTGCCTCTGGATGGCTTGGGTGGACTGACACATCTGAAGCTCCAAGGCAACCAAGGTCTCTCTGAGCCCTTCACCAAGGAGAGCTTCCCCAAAATGAGGTACTGGTGGTGTTGGCTCTTTCACTGCTGGCTCTCAGTGCTGCCTGTACTTGCCTATAGTAATCCGCCTCCTGCTTTCCTTGTTTACCTCATGCTTTCCTCCATCCTTTCAAGCCAATATGTTGAGGAAGCTTCATCTGCTGCTAAAGTGCCACATATTCCACAGGAGAGCAGTGATGCAGCCCTGGGCCCACCACCCCCACCCCAAACACACACAAGTGGAAAGCATGGAACAAGCCCAGCTCAGGCCTCCTCTCAGTGGAAAACGTTCCCAGAAGCCAGTCCTAGCTAATGACATCCAGCTTTCCTTCAGTAAACTCTGTTTGTGTGGCCATGGCTTGTCTGCTATGGATTAATGAGGAGCCTGAAGGGGTCAAACTGAGCAAGATGAGGCTGAAAAAAGCTCAGAGCACAGTGCTGCACTGCAGGTTCTGGCTCTCCTGACCCCCTCCTTACTGGTGGGTCTCCAGTATGGCAACTGCCCTCAGGCTGTGGAGCCCGTGGTCCAGATGACTCAAATTCCCCAGAAGTGAAGCCATCTTTTGCTTGGGTCTCCCAAGTAGTTCCCTTGCAGCCAAGGATGCATGAGCTGATGCTCCCACTCATTCAGTATGGCTTTCCAAGGCTGCAACTTCTCAGATTTAGACACCCACTGCTGATGTCACAGGACACTGCACCAATGTCGGGCTCAATAGCTCAGCTTCAATGAGAAGTGTGGAGCTCCCGCTTTGGTCTGTCTCAGCAGTGGTGCCTGCAGGGCTTTCTCGTCTGACTTTTTTGACTCATAATAGCTGGGAACTGCTGCATGACTGGTTTCCAAATGACAGGGGATCCCAGAAGTGTCTGGAGGGTTTTCCACACCAAGATGGCAGTATCTTGTGTGGAGCAGGTCAAGTTCAACAGTTCCATGGGTGATGGAACTAATTCCACTGACATCTGTGGAGCTGGTTTGGTTTTGTACCAGAGAGACTTGAGTCTGTAAGAGTGGTTGGCTTGAGTCTATACTCTGTCCTATGTGGAGTCCTTTTCACCAGATTAAAGTCCTGCTCCAGTGTGACCATCAGCTGATAGACTGGCTTTTGTTACACGTGGAATTTAAGCAAAAAGTGCAAAGCAATGGAGAGTCAGGTCATGGAGACGATGCACCTAAAAGTTCTGCTTTCTCCCTTTGCAGAGTCCTTGAGGTACCTTATGCCTACCAGTGCTGTACCTATGGAAGCTGCAGCAGCTTCTTCAAGGTGTCCAACCAATGGGAGGCAGAAGACATGAGTCCTGAGGAGGAAAATCCCCACAAGAGGACCATGGAATTGTTTCCAGGTCATGCTGATAATCACTGTAAGTAAACTGGGCTGAATGATAATCAGTTCATGGGCAGGGCCACACTACAAGCTTGGATATGATCCTGCATTTGCAGAAGTGGCCCCACTGCCAGCCTTGAAGTTACACCTGCCTCAGGGAAGGCAGTGATCCTTCTCCAGGTCTGGTGGCCAGTTGCTGTGAGTAAGCTTCAGTCATTGTCACTGCATTGGAGAAAGAGCTGAACTGGTGCATCCAAACCTTCACAATCCAACAGTAAGATCTGCCAGTCCTGAACAGCATGGACATAGGTGCTGATTTGGCCTTGCTGACTACAGAGAGAGGCTACCCAAGCCACCTCAGCAAGGTGTCTGAGGTTCTACGGGACATCTCCTGGGCTGGGTCATTAGGCTTCTGGGCAGTACGCAGCCTCTGGCAGTTTCTGTTACTACAACATACAGAGGTCAGACCCTAGGATTAATCTGAGTAAGAGAATGAACTCAAAGGAATGGAATGTCCAGCTGACTGGAGGTAAAGAGACCCCTGTCCACACTCCTTCTGTGCACATACCCTAATGCTACAGGAAAGGTCAAGGGTAGGTATGAACAAGAGGAAAGGCTTGGGGCATATGATGAGCTAAGCGCGGGGGCTAACCTATGCAGGGCAGAAGTGGCCCTACATTTAAGGACAAACAGCATTTTCTGCTCAAGAGTCAATTTGTTCTGTGCTCCAAAATGCAATTCTGCATAGACCTCCATGAAATCTGTTGCATGAGTCCAGCAGAGGAGTGACTAAAGCACAACTCCTGCACCCACCGCCTCACAGCACAACAGCAGTTCCAGGTGGAATGCTGGTGTGATCCCTTTGCAGGGGAATCTCAGAATAATGTGAAGAAAAGCATGAGCTCTTTTGCTTCCTCTGCAACTGCTGGAGAGTGGAAATAACGTTTCAGGACACGGCTTGGATGCTGCATTTGTTTATGTTTGTGTAAATACAGAAGCCATGTGCACTTCTGAGGTCTGAAATGCCCTGTAAGCAAAACCACATCGTGCTGTATGGGGAGAGGGCTGAGTCTCTGAGAAGCGCTTGACTCGCCTGCTCCCAGAAGCACCATGCACCCAGCCATAACTAGGGGCTCTGTAAAATCTTCTCCTGCATCCTGAACAGGCTGGACTAGATCTGGAAACAGATACTGACTCAGTGCAGTTGGATTCTCTGTGTTACAGCAGCAGTGGGAGGCAGGATGACCCGTGCACTTTATGACACAGCCAGCAAGTGAGTCACGAGCCCTGCATCCCTGTTCCTGCCATTTGCCCTGCCCCCATCCTGAACAGACTAAGAATAAGCTTTAGCAACATAAAAAGTCCAGCCAGAGGCTAGCAAGTGTGACTCTTACCAGCATGGTGTGGCTCCTGGAAACATGGTAGACTTGGTGGTTAGACTGGGCAGACAGTACAGAGGAGCCATATGTTACGGTCATTGCTCTAGGAATTTCTTCTCAGCTGGATCAGTGTTTCCATCATTAACACAGCCCATACTTCAACAGTCCTTGGGCATATGGTTGGGGTATTTGCCTCACAAATTACAGATTCTGTGAAAAGACCTGGCTTGTGACCAGGGACCATAGTACTGCTTACAGATGTGCTCTTGCTGGGCACCAAAGCATTCCATGTCTCACAGGATACTCTCTCCTGGTCCTGTCCATAGACCAGTATCTCCCACAGGCTCCCAGGCCTCCCAGCCAGTCCATGTCTCATGGACTATACGTGTGTTCATGAGATATTAGGACCAGAAGGGAATGCTGAGTGATTCTAAGATGTGCCAGATAAGACTATTAGCAGCTCATAAAGGCCAGAATTTTCAGATGTTAAAGCACTGGGTTTGTCAGACATATCAAACCACTGAGGTGCAAATGTGAAATGCACAATGTCCTACTTCACTACATGCAGCTTTCACAGACAACCCTCTTTACCATTCATCAATGCATGGTCTACTCTTGATGATGAGGGTTTTGTGATATTGCAATTTTACTTAGCTAATTGTTGCTTTTTTTGTGTTCCAAATGCTTCCTTTCTGACAGTCATCAGTGGTATTTAGCTGTGTTATATGAATCTTGTAACAATCCCTCATTAAAGAGGAAAAAAAGTTCCCAAACATTCCTTCCATGCAACAGATAAAGTGGTCTCATTAAGAGAAAATAACTCAGGGCTCTGTCCCTGCAGCGTATAGCGAGGCTCATCAGGGCACTTGGATGCTGTGTCAGAACTTGCGAGAGAGATGGGGCACCCTTCCAGATAGCCATGTCCTTTCAGCCTTATGTAGTGCTTCCAGCAAGGGATTGAGGAGCCCATTACAAACAAGTCCACAGAACCCCACAGCCAGGTTGTGGAGGGCGACTTCTGCCAGACAGCCATGCAGGGGCAAGAAATGGGTTCCCAGTGGCACAGCCCTGCTCCAGCAGCCAGGCAATGCTGCTCCCGCAGCATGTCCCACTCCCACATTCAGCACCCATCCCTCAGCCCAGCCCAATGCCCAAGGGACTGTCCAACTCCAGCCACAGAGTGCACATGGTGCCACAGGCCCTGGTGCCAGCTCAGCTCTTTCCTATCCTCTCAGGGCCCTGGATGCCCAGGAAACCCCTGGACATCACCCACGTGTGTCCACTGACATCTGAGTAATGGCCACCTGAGACCCAAAGGAGTGTGGTTAGTGTGTGTCTCATCACTTTGTCACCTTGTCACAACAAATATTTAAGGGCTCATTTCCAAAATGTTTGGTGCTTGGGATAGGCCTCTTTGGATTACAACTGCCGGTGTTTAGCAGATACCCCCTGCCCTGAGCCTGTCCCATGTAGCTGGGCCCAAGGGTGGCTCCTGGGCTTGTCCCAGAGAACATCCACCCCATGTCCCCTGGCAGCTCACTCCGCCACAATCCCGAAACTGGCTGCAAAGGGAGGACAGGCAAAATACAAGTACTACCACTGCCATGGGGCACTTTCATCACAGTCCCAGCACCCCCCTTGGGGAACACTGGTTTGAGGATAGAAAGGGATATATTTGTTTACAAGCATATGTTTGCAATAATGGAACAAAGCTATAGAAAGTGAGAACACACTTGTATGGTTATCCCTGACGAAAGGACACAGCTTTACCCAGTCCAGCACCTCCATTAGTTTGTAAGGTTGACTAATTAACATTTGCAACCATGTAAACCCTGCAGGGTCCTTAGAGACTCATTTTTCTTACTTCTATTATTCAAGAAGGCTACTCAAGTCCCCCCAGAAGCACCTGCCCAGACCCCTTGCAGCCACCCATGCCCTAACTTTGAGGGAGAGAGCAATTATCTGCAAACCGTGCGTGGGGACTGCCCTGACTATGAAAATGCAAAATGGGAAGGATCATCCAGCCCACTGTTTGTTCTTTTACCCCTTCTCCAGCAATTCTCCTCCTCTTCCTCCTACTTCAGTGCTTGTACAGCCAACGGGGAACCATTTCCCATGGAAAAGGCACTACTAGCAAAGTGGGCTTCTTCCGTAAGGCCTCAGAAAGCAGAAGTACCTTAGCAAAATTCAAATAAATAAGGGCTACTTCAAAAAAAAAAAATGCAGCTCACCTTGCTAGAACACAACAGCCTTTTTTTTGTTCCCAGGCTGGGAGAAGTAGTCATTTACAGCAGAGAGGTACATTTTCTGCTTTGAATCCGTCTGTGCTGGCCAAGTGTTGCTTTGCAATTCACAGCTAGCTCACTAGTCCAGGCAAAATGAAAGATCACTCCTTCAATTCCTGCGAAAGTTTAACATGCTTAAAACCAGCCTCTGTGCATTCTGGCCCTTTGAAGAGAAAAGGGATGAAGGCAGATTACAGTTTAACATTAGCATGGGATGGGTTGGGGGGCGGGGCACAGAAAGAGCGAGTGTCTGCATTGATCTGCGTATTGTGACTGCACATCACAGCCTCCACACTGTGGGTGGAAAAGGCACTGGAGAGTTATAACACTATAAAATACAAGAAGGAAATATTTTTCCATCCCACTATGAGTGTTTTCTTGCCAGACTCCAAAGCAGCAGTAATATTTCAACTCTTATACAGACAGACTTCTAAAAATGGCATTTTTTTCCAAAAATCACTGAAGCCAAGAAAGCCACGGTGCTTGTCAGTGGGCACTAAAGATAGCATGTTATTTGCCACCATTCTTTAATCAAATAATATCTCTTGCATTTTTATACACAGGCAGGGAGCAGACCTCATGAGAGGCACCATTTCTAAGTAGATTAGGCAATAAATCCCACTTAGGTTAGCCATATCTTCAGCACTGCGGGAACTGCCTTCCTGGCCAGTGTCTGAGCTGCCAGCTGCACACCTGGGCACCAGCATCCATCCATATCATCCAAGGGAGAGTTTGTCCCACAGCCACAGACCCAGCTCCCTGGATATGGAGCTGCAGCAAGCACAAAACACATCCTATCCCTTTCCTCCTGCCCGCAGAAAACCCTCCAGAGATCTCCAGCGGGAGAAGGCGGCTGTGCTGGTGTGATGGGTGGGGATCATGCAGCAGGTCACCAGCTGTCCTCACTGTGTCCCAGCACTGTGAATCAGCAGTAGTTTGAGAAAAGGAACAAGGAACAGAGCAGAAAAGCATGTCTTGGATTAGACAGAGGTTGCCATTCTCCTTGGGGATGACCTACACCTACAGCCCATTGAAAACTCAGCTGAGATCTCAGCCCTTTCCTCTTCCAGCAGCTTCTCCTTCATCCAGGGAGTCTCTGCCTGACCCTCAGAGAGCCCAAGCCTGGCTCAGGGTACAGCTGCCAGAGTGATGGAGATGCTGGCCCAGCAGGCTGGGCTCTCAGAGCAATGCAGTCTGCTTGCAGATCCAAAGTCTGCAGGCATGGGCAATCAGCCTGCCTTTAAGCAAATCCTGGACTGGGAACCTCCAGGGTTAAAATCAAGGCACCACAGTCCCAAGAAATCACAGGACATAAAATAAAACAATAAATGTTGGGTTCTCTTGTCTTTTTACTTCTAAACCGTTTGGTGGTGGTGGTGGTTGCTGACAAATAATTTGTGCTGCAAGTAGAGGCTAATGTCTCTCTTTGAACAAAGCTCCAAAGTCCTCGTTGATGAACTAACATTGGACAAGGCCTTCCCAGAAAGCTTCCATTTAGAAGATGCGTTTGAAGGCTTTGTTTTCTGTAACCACATAGGCTAGAGTATTTATTTTTAATAAAGCATGCTGGGAGGAGGGATGTGCAGTCACACAACTCTGGGATCTGGAGCTCTTACACTTCAAAAGTTGGGAGTAACCTAAAAACAGAGGGGTTGGCCACACTGCAACCCACCAACCTTCTTCCTCCACAGCAGTGACTGCAGGGGACAAACTGGACACCAGCAGCTACTTTGAACTTGTGGGCTGGGAACTGTCTGGGAAGGTCTATGTTGAGGACAGGCAGTGCAAAAAGCTTCTGGCCCAGCTAGCCCAAATGTCCCTGCTTGTTCTCTGAGCATTGTTTCTCATTGTTTTTTCTCCAGATGACCTAGATGCAGATGACCTCCAGTTGGACCTTGAGGAATCAAAGCTGCACCCCACTATTCAGTGCACACCAAGCCCCGGTGAGGAGACAGGGAAATGATTTGAATACAGCTGGGATCCTTTGAGCTTCTCTGAATCCCCAGGATCCCATGACCCTTCCTGCAGTGTCTCACAGTGCAGATCAGAAGTCTGAATGGTTGGGCTTTGGACAAACTGGGAACAAGTGAGGAGCTTCCTTCTCCTACTCAGATGTAGCTGCCCTCCTGTGAGGAGGGGACAAGGTCACAGTATCCCTGACCAGGAGTCTCAGGTATCGCCAGTTCCTCCATCCACCAACCTGCCTGCAGTCAGACTCTGGCTCTCAAGATTCCTGTTCATTTGCAAGGCAGACTGTTCTTTGGCCCAGCCAGCCCAGAATATTGCATGACAAGACCTTGTCCTTGATTTCCTGATATAATTACAGCACTGCAAACAGCAGGGGTACTTCACTCTGTTTCCTGAGAAAGGAGGAGAAGGGAGGTGCTGGATTGCACCCAGCCACTTTCTCCTTACTTACATCAAAAACTTGCCAGCAGGCACAAGCAGGCTGGGACGCAAGGAAGCTGCCTTCCGATTTTGTCCCCATTCACAGCTCAGTGGTGTCCTACACAAGCACAGCTGGAGGATGGAGAGGCCTGGCTCCATCCAGGCAGCTGTGGGACACTGGCAGGGATGGAGTTTTTGCCACTTTTCCAACTGAGTTTACTGGGAAAGAGAGAAGAAGGAACAAGATTTTTGAGCAGAGGCCATGCCCTGCTGCCTGGGCTGCCAAAGTGCTGGCTGTCTGAGAAAAGCCAGCCAAAGACCTCAACCCCCTTTGAGCTGAACAAGATTTCTGAGTTTCCTCTAATTCCTTTTGCTTCTCTACCGCACAAACCTTGGCCTGTCCTGTTTCTGGTTTTGCTGAGCTCCCACCCTGAGCCCCTCACTGTAACATCTGAATCCCTCCCAGAGGCAATTCTCATTGCACTGTCGCTCCCCGCCCTCTTCTTTCTCCTTTGGTAAACAGCATCTACCACCAGTCCCCTTTTTACCCCTCCATGACCTTCCCTTCTCTCTCCCCCTTTTCCCCATATCCATCCTCCACCGTTCTTTCTCCTGACATCCTCCCACGTTCTTGCCCAGGACCGTCCCTTCCCCGCCACTCCAGCTCCCTCCCTCTCTTCCTCCCCGCCTGCTGTCTCTTCCTCCTGCTCTAACACTTCATCTCATCTTGGCCATCCCCTCCATGCAGAGGTCATTCATGCAGGAACAATAAGACACCACTTAGCCAAGATCTTGAGTGTAAGTACAGAGGTTGGCCGTGTCAGAACTGGATCCTGCCATCTCTCCATGTCTCCACACCACTAACTCCAAGATCCCAGGGGGTACGGAGAAGGAGCAGCTAATGGCAGAGTGACATAAATTCCGGGCTGACACCAGGAGGGTTAGTGGGTCTGAAGTCCTACAGAAATGTGGGGCATTATGGTCACGAGTTCCTTTAAACAAAGGCCCACCTGGAGTCCAGACTCTGCCTCACTGAACAGCATAGGGCAGGTGGGACATGACAGCAAAATGGCTTTGCGATGCATACATGGTCATGGGGTGGCAATACCATGCCCCGACCTTTTTACATTTTAAGAACTCTGATAAGTTTGCCCTTTCTCATGTTTTTCATATGACCTCACCTCCTTTCTGCCCTGGACAAGATTTGAGAGGAGGCCCTGGTCAGCATGCCAGAGGCACCCCAGTGTGGGGACAGGAACACAGGGGAGCTGAGACTCAGCCAAGGTCAGAAATGCTGCCATCCTGCTGCAGAAGAGGGCAGACAGTGTTGTATGCTCTTTTTTTGGCATTCAATAGACAAGGGGCTGGTGGGGTCAGGAGAAGGCCTGGCCACTGCTCTGAGCAGCACCACTAGAGCTGAGCCGTATATTCTGGGTTTAACATTGGGGTTTCTTTTTTTCCAGGGCCCTTCAAGCCTTGTCATCACTTGTTTGAGAGCTGGATCATCCGCCTGGGAGTCTGGGTCATCGTTATGGTCTCAGTGCTCTGCAACGGACTGGTCATTCTGGCTGTCTTTGCCTCCCCCAGCTACCTCTCTCCAGTTAAGTTCATCGTTGGCTCCATAGCTGGAGCCAACATGCTGACCGGCATTTACTGCAGTATGCTGGCTCTTGTCGACGCCCTGACCTATGGCCAGTTTGCCAAATACGGTGCCAGATGGGAGACCGGCGCAGGCTGCAGGGTGACAGGGTTCCTGTCGGTATTTGCCTCCGAGGCTGCCATCTTTCTGCTGACATTGGCTGCTGTGCAGTGCAGCATTTCAGTCTCCTGTGTGCGGGGCTATGGAAGGTCACTCTCCTTAGGCAAAGTCAGGGCTGCTGCCTTTTGCTGCCTGTTGCTGTCCTCTGTGGCTGCCATTCTGCCCCTGTTCTCCATTGGGGAATATGGAGCATCCCCTCTCTGCCTCCCATACCCCATCCCCGATGGGAAACCTGCCACGCTGGGCTTCACTGTGGCCTTGGTAATGACAAACATGCTCTGCTTCCTGACTATCACAGGCACCTACATCCGACTTTACTGCAACATGCTGAAGGGAGAGTTCAGTGCTGTCTGGGACTGTGCCATGGTCAAGCACGTGGCCTGGCTGATCTTCACCAACTGCTTCCTCTACTGCCCAGTGGCCTTCCTCACCTTCTCCTCCACACTCAACCTCTTCCTCATCACACCAGAGGTCATCAAATCCATCCTCCTTGTGGTCCTGCCCCTGCCCGCCTGTCTGAACCCCTTGCTCTACCTGCTCTTCAACCCCCACTTCAGAGATGACCTCCGCCTGCTGAGGCAGAAGGGACAGGACAAGGGGAACTACTCCCAGTCCTGTGGGGTTGATGACATGGAGAAAAGTTCCTATGACTCCACCCAGGCTCTGGTGAGCTTCTCCGACATCGAGCACATATTCGAGACACCTGATTCCCTGGGAGTGCACCCCATCCTCGACAGCTACAGCTTTCCCTCCATGACGCTTGTCTCCTGCCAGCAAAGGGTGGGCACCAGGGGGAAGGAGAGGGGCTTCTCTGAGCATTGTCCCTGCCTCAGTGACAGTGAGGTGCTGATTGCTTCAGAGAGTCGAGATCCAGCCAGCAGCAGCCTCCGGATAGCCTTCTTCCCCTCCCCGCCCACGCCACCCTACACGTCTCACTTACAAACCTCCTCTGAGTAGCCGTGCCAAACAGCCCCACACAGTGAGGACCAGCCCCAGCACCAGGTGGCCAGCAAAGTGACAGCAGGCTGCTCCATGTAAAGCACCAGTACAACCCACCTACCCTCATCCCCCATCATATCTGCCTGGGCAAGCGGCACTGCTCTGCTGCCACTCACCTGGAAGGGCTCTGACTGAGCTCCAGATACTCAGGGCTGGCCATGGCAGGAGATAACCCCCCTGTGTGTTTCCCTTGCTAGGGACTGCCTGGGAGAGAATCCCACCAGCTCTAAGGGGTGGGTCAGGGAGACCCTTCTCCTCATCATCCTACAGCATCACAAGATGGGAGGAGCCTGCAGCAAAGCCAAGCATGTCTTCTCAAGGCAGAGAACTTTCAGCAAGAAAAAGCCATTGCTCTTTGGCAGAAATACATGGAAATGGCCAACTGCAGTTTCATGGCCACCCACAGGGACCTCAGGTCTTGTCCTCCAGGGTTCTCTGCAGGACCCACAGAACCCTGGAAATAGGCTTGTATCTGCCCCACACCATCAACTGGAAGCGCAGAGGAAGTGGGTTAAAAGCAGTGTATCCATGTGTGCACCTGATCTTTGGGCCACCTCTATTTTGGGACACTCTGCTTCATCCACTGGGAACTACATGGGTTGGGCAGGACTCCTACTTTCATACAACACCAGGAGCTGGGGATACTCAGCCCCTCTTTCAATCTGGCCCACAGTGTCTAACAAGAGGTCACTGAACCTTAGGACAGCCAAATCCAAACATCTCCCAGAAGAAATACACACTTTGCTTGAGGTCACCCAGCAGCACCTGGCCAGGGTGCCCAAGGGAACACCAGGCTCCCTCCACCTTTCTCACTCCTTCACCTTCACACACTGCAGTTCGCCCAGGACACTCCTGCCTACAGCCACCTGGCTCCTGGTTAGGCACACTGGAAACGGGGTCTGGTTCCCTCATTGTGCCCACACCTCACTCCTGAAAGAGACTGTTGGGTTTTGGGTAAATGTCCTCCATGCAGAATAGCCATCTTGGGGGCTGCATTTGCCCTCCCCTTTTTTAAGGGCAGCTGGTGTAGAAGGAGGGAACAGAAATCATCCTTGTGGGATGATGGCATCATGAGGACACAGGCCACTGGGAACAGTCTCAAATTCACTCCCTGCTGCTCAAG
The DNA here is from genome assembly GCF_000690775.1 of Eurypyga helias. Taxonomy (NCBI): domain Eukaryota; kingdom Metazoa; phylum Chordata; class Aves; order Eurypygiformes; family Eurypygidae; genus Eurypyga; species Eurypyga helias. The sequence continues at coordinate 8,074 of NW_010230163.1, read as the reverse complement.
GATCTCTCAGACCTCCCATCCTTTCCATCACAAACCCTCCCACTGCCACCCGATGCAGCAAGGAACCCACGGTCAGAGCTCAGGCCCTGGGCAATGCTATGGTTCTGCTGACATTACTGCAGCTGTAGAAGTTGTTCATTCTTCTGAGGTAATAAATGAGCCTCATTGCTGACCAGTAGCTGTCCTCTGTCCTCTTGCATGTGAAAAGCACCTTGGTGGTTCATTCAGTGGCTGGCTGGCTGCCTCTCTCAATCAAACCAGGCTGCTGCTGCTTGGATGTTGTCTGTATTGCCTAAGTGAGGAGTGGGAAATTGCGTTGTGTTCACATGAGCTGGCACCATCCTCCCCATCCCTCTTCTTCAGAGGGAGGAGCCAAACTGCTGCCTTTATGCAACAGATTTTTATCACCAGTGTCCCTCTCCAGACCCTGTGCACTAGACCCAGCTGGTTGCACCTCTGATCTGCAGCTCGGCTGCATCTCGTGTCTGCATTCATGAGCAGGACAGAACCTGCTACGTAAATGTTTAGGGATATCATGTAACAGGGTGTCGCACACAAAGACAGGCTCCCAGCCAAAGCCTAACTCTGCTTCCCTTCTCTTCACAAACCCTGTAGTCTTATCTCAAGAAGAAAAACTTGAGATATCAGACGGAAATCAGAGGAATGAGATCCAAAGATTAGAGAAAAGGATGGGAACCCCAGATTTTGTGACAATATCCAAAGCTGTGCTATGCAGTCCGGTGGGAACTATAAAAGGTAAGCCCTGTGATAACACTTGAATCCTCATCCAGACTTCTGATACCCTACAGGTGCTCCAAATCAGTTCTTATGCTTGGCTTATTAAAAACATTGAGCCATTTTGTTCTGTTTCCTTAGGGCTGCTCATATGCACGTGACTGGGAAAGACTCTTACATAGTTCGATCGGCAGAAATAAAATGCTCATTCAGAAGCAGGATTATACATTCCCAGCATAAATTCAAATTCCTCAGCACGTATCCTAACTCCATAAGGAAATCCCTAATTATAACCCCCCAAAAAAACCCACTCTAAAAAAAGCATCATGTGGTGGTGGTTTAGCCCAGTGAGAGGAAGGGTCAGAGGAAAACAAGGGAGGCTCATAAAGCTGAGGTAAGAACTATTTAATTATATAAATGAAACTTATGGAGTTAGCAACAATGCTATTGCTAATAAGTAATTAAAAGAACAGAAAATAGAACAAGTGATACAGGATCTCCCCACCCATGGGCGGACACAGCTGGGTTCCAGGCAAGGCAGAAAGATAAATCCAAAAACCCCAAGGAAAAAGGAAAAAAAAAATCACAGGGGGAGAAAAAACCCACAGTCAGTGTGGGAGCCGAGAGCAGAGAGAAAGAAACAAAGACTGCGCTGCCAAGAGAAAAAAAAAACCCACTGTCAGGAAAAAACCGCGCTGCCGGCAGGGACGTTCACGACGAAACCCCCCA
>NW_010230163.1:1887-6178 GCF_000690775.1 Eurypyga helias | reverse complement strand
CCCCCCCCCCCACCCCTTCCGGGTCCAACCTCTGCAAACTTCCCCCTGGCCCGCTCCCAGCACCGCCAGCACAGGGGTACAGTGACCGCTCAGCTTGATGTGTTATGGAATGAAACAAACTCTTACAGACTGCCCCAGGAGAGCAGCTCGTCGCTGCCTGGGACCAGCACACACAGACTAACCACAACACTCGCTTGCCTGAAGTCCACTGCGCTGCTGCCAGAATACTCATTCCACGCCAGCAGACGTGTAGGTACCTAGACAAACCCTTGACAGAGCGCTGTCCCCAGTGGATGGCTCACATGAGCTCCCCCTGGGCACTGGGCCATCAGAAGGCTGTCACACAGCATCGTGGTAGCAGGAGTTGAGCAGTACATGGGACAACAAAAGCAGAATGCTGCAAGGTCAGTGTAGCAGAAATTGAGTCCCTGGTTGTCTCAGCTGGCAGATAGGGTTCCTAAAACATATGGATGTTATGTAAAATTCCTTCACACACATCAGTGTACATGGACAGGCTGCCATGGCTGGTGAGACTGTGGTGCAGAGCCAACAGCTTTCTCTTGGGATTAGCTGAATTATAGCCCTCATCCAGCCTGCCTGTCCCTTATACAGCCTCAGCCTCGCTGTGATGTTGTCACAGGTGTCTCAGGTGGTGACCACCACGTGGCAGACCAAGTAGCAAACAGCATTACAGACATCCTTCATGGTACTGAACACAGGAACAGGCGAGTCTGAGTCCAAGACTGGTAGGAGTCTGCCACAGGCAGATTTCCAGGGCTCGTGCTCATCACCCCTGGAGACAGCTGACCAGGAGGACGACCATCGGAGAGTGCCCAACCCAGGAAGAGCCTGAGATAATGACAAGGATGATGCAGGCACAGGTGCTGTCCTTCCCAAGAGCAGTAACATTTCCCCAGAATGCTGTGAAAAACTTCACTGTGGGGCTGGGTAGAAGCCCTCCAGACAGAGCATGCGAGCACCCAGAAGTCAGTGTGGGACTCCCTGTCCTCGCTTTCATGGATGAAACAATAGCAGCACAACACAGCCCAGCTGAGCCCTACAGCCCCTTGTTCCATCCCTCAGGGCATCCACAGTAGATGCTGCCCATGTATGTCCCAACCATTACCTTCTGCTCACCCATAACCCCTGCTTCACCCTGTCTTTGATCCCCCTTGTGTCTTCAAGGATGTGCCTGGAGAGAGACACACTGCCTATGCCAAGGAAGGCTGCAGGGTGCCTCAGGGGCAGGAGGGGCTGAGAGATCACCCCAAAGGGCTTTCATCCCAGAAAGCAGACGTGTTGCAAAGCACAACAGCACTGCACTGCTGTTCAGTGTGGGTCTGTAGGCTGCCTCCAAGGAAGCTACGGTAAACCAGTCACCCCTCAAAGCCAGTGCCTATCTCATGACAACTCAAGAACTGTCTAGCCTAAAGAGAACAAAGCTGCTGGGTACAGATCCCGTGTGATGTGCCAGCCAGCACCCTCTTTTCTACCCCACAGAGCCAGCTCTCCTCAGACTCAGAGCCCTTCCTCACAGTACTTCTGCACAGGCCAGTCTCCTCAGCTGAGTATAAGCATGTCATGGAGCAGGGATGAGACCAGTTCCCTCTGCTTCCCTGGGGCCACAGGGAACCGCTCAGAGTCCATTTAGAGCAAATACACCCTGAAGCCCACTCTGAGCTATGGTCCTGGCAAGATTACTAAGAGGAAAGGAGGGAACATAAACCCAGAGTGTGTTCTGTCCTGGCCAACAGAGGTGCCTGAGAAAGAATGAGAGCTTATGGATCTGCAGAAGTACAAGAAACAAACCAGCATCCTCCTTTCTGCTATTGCAGGCCATAAATCCAGCGTATGTATGCCCTAGCAAATGTTCATTAAAGTGCCTTTCATCACATGTCTAATTGTGTACACATGCCCTTACACCCTACCAAACACTAAATTCAGTAATTATCTAAAACAAAAGTAAAAGCAATCCTACACCACTCCATCTCCCTTCTTAGCAGCTGGTTTGGCCCTGACTGGTGGCAGGGTGTATCACCTTCAGGTAGCTCAGCCCTCAGCCAGTCATGAGGTAACTGGGGGTAACCCAGCGGCTCCACAGGCAACACAACCAGCCTGGATTAGCCAGTCACATGGACAACCAGGAGTCACATTGGACTATGTAAATCACTGCTGGTCAATCAACAGAGGTGTGAAATTACTTTAGCAAGCCCGGAACAGTGGAAGTTCTTGCTCTGTATCCTCCACCGTCAAGAATTTCTGCCTCCTGGACTAAGCTTTGGCAGTGAGACACCATACTGTCTGGATACCTCCCTTGCAGATGATCCTCTTCAAGGCCACCAAATGTTAGTCTAGGCCTCCCAACAGCAACTATAATTCCTTGAGGCATCACGAGCTCTTTTCATTGGAGACAAGGCTCCCCTGAATTCCAGCCTTTGGAAGGGGATGTGTGCAACAAAAAGAGCAAGTTTAAGATGGGGGCCCCCTAGCTGTAGCATGATTGCTCCTGGTTGGAAGTCGTCTGGTTGCCAAACAGCCCCAGACAGCAGTGAGTGAGTTGCACTTCATAGTTGGACAAGCAGAGCTAGGCTGTTAGTCCCAACGCGATAAGGCTACAGTTCTGTCAGTGTGATAGACTGGGCAGGCAATACCCACTCAGCTGGTGTCCTGGGTCCCCTCTGACACACCAGGGGTTTCCAGGAGCTGAGGGTGGTGGCACACTTTGCCGGCGCTGCCTGCAACAGCCTGAGTGAGCAAGACGGCACAAAAGTGGTGGATTATGTTGAAAGGGAGAACGAGGCCACACTGCCTTGTGGGTTACATTTTGTTTGATGTGGCATATTTCGAGGCAGAGACCCTCTGGGTGGCTAGATGGCAGGTGGAGCTTCCCTGGAAGCTATTGTCAGGGCTGGGGACCTTTGAGTTTTCCCCTGCACATCATCAAGGCACAGCCAGGATGCCCTGAAGAGGAGAGACAGCATGTTTCAGCGAGTATTTTGGCCCTGAGTGACCCGGAAGCATTCTCTAACAGGACAATGTCGGGACAGTTTGTAGGCACTCTGACGTCAATTTTTCACTTGTCCAGCCCTCATGGCTGTAGATGTGCAACGCCTCTGAAACAAAGACAGGGGAGCATGTACCGTGTGGTATTATTTTTTCGGTTGTCTTGTTTTTTCCACCAACATTGTAATTTCTGGAAGCTCTGCATGGGATTGCAATATCTGATACTAGCCTCCTCAAAGACCAAAGGAAAACAGATATTTTTGCAAATATTAATGCAAACCTATCTTTGAGACTGAGATTGACCACACCTCACATCTGGCAGCTGACCTCAGCAGTTTCAGGTTAAAGCTTAATGCCTTTTCCCTACTCTCTAATGACACAAAATGATATTCACATTTTTAGACAATCTCTTCCAAACATGAACCAAGCACCATTACTATTCATAAAATCAGTAATGGTTCTATGAGCTCATCAGCTCAAGAAGGACAAGGAGCTACTGGAGAAGGTCCAGCACAGGACCCTGGAAAAGAGGAAACATAACCCCCATCTTTAAAAAGGGGAAAAAAGAAGACCTGGGAAACTACAGGCCAGTCAGTCTCACCTCTGTGCCTAGCAAGGTCATGGAGCACATCCTCCTGGAAACCATGCTAAGGCACATGGAGAATGAGGAGGTGGTTGGGGACAGCCAACGTGGCTTCACCAAGGGCAGATCGTGCCTGACGAATATGGTGGCTTCTACGATGGGGTCACAACCTTGGTGGATAGAGGACGGGCAACAGATGTCATCTGCCTGGACTTGTGCAAAGCCTTTGATACTGTCTCACATGACATCCTTGTCTCAAAACTGGAGAGACATGGATTTGATGGATGGACTGCTTGTGGATAAAAAACTGGCTTGATGGTTGCACTCAGAGAGTGGTGGTCAACAGCTCAATGTCTGAGTGGTTACCAGCTGGACCCTCTCCAGTTGTTCTTTGTCCTTCTTGAACTGAGGAGCCCATAACTGTGAAGAAAGGCTGAGAGAACTGAGCTTGTTCGGCCTGGAGAAGAGGAGGCTCCAGGGAGACCTTACAGCAGCCTTCCAGTACCCAAAGGGGGCTACAAGAAAGCTGAGGGAGGCGGGGGGGGGTAGTGGGGGTGTCTTTTTACAAGGGCCTGTAGTGACAGGACAAGGAGTAATGGGTTTAAATTGAAAGCGGGGAGGTTTAGACCAGATATCCAGAAGAAGTTCTTCCCAGAGAGGGTGGTGAAGCACTGGAACAGGTTGCCCAGAGGAGCTGTGGATGCC
>NW_010230163.1:0-1818 GCF_000690775.1 Eurypyga helias | reverse complement strand
AAGGTGTCACTGCCCATGGCAGGGGGGTTGGAATTAGATGATCTTTAATGTCCCTTCCAACCCAAACCATTCTATGATTCTGTGATTTGCTGCACTCCTGGTCTCGGTCAGAGTTTCGGGATGGAGCAGTCAGAGATGGGACAACTGGCACAGAAAAAGGTGAGATCTGATGGATGACCTCACACAGGAATCTCAGCTACAAGAAACACTGGATTTGACCCCAAATGGAGCAGGGAGCCAGGGCAGAGCATGGAGCAACCTCAACATAGCACACGGTGCTGCCAAGGAAATGGCATAGCACACTTCACTCCTCCTCTGCTGGGTAAAGGCCCCACTGCTTTCATCCAGCGGAGCGATGGCTGTCCTACACACTTAGAGCCTTCAGGCACGAGTCAGGTAACTGGGTGTGCCTAGGAATGCAGTCAAAGCCACAGATCTGTCTGAAATCTACCTTGCTTCCAGCTGTATGCTTCCCATACCCAGAGGAGGGAGAGGCACCACTTTGAAAGGTGGAGCAGAGGAGGCAGGCTTGCAAGGGGTTAAAGAGTTAGTAGTCTGTTCTGATCCCTCTGGCTAGTACACTCTCACACTACTATGTTGGGAAGTATTCTGGGAAGTATTGTGCTAGGAGATTTCTTAAACCTTAGATGAAAGCAAAGTATGTGCAAAATCTCTCCAGCTGTGTTTCAAGGAATCCCAGTAAACTCAAGATCCTTGCTCATTGACTTCTTTTCAGATGTATCTAGGATGTCTTTATACAAACCACTGTCAAGTTGACCCTTGGGAAAAAGCAAAGGAAAAGCTGACTTCCCAAGGAGAAAAGCCAACCTGGAAAAAAGAAAAAAGCTCCAGCTTGCTAAATGCCTCAAAACTGGAGTAACTTGCTTGCAATTAGTGAGGAGGAAAAATACCACTCAAATACTGGACAGTCATAAACTAGTAGTCATCAGTTGACCTTTCTGTGGCACCTCCCCTGAGAACCACAGACCTTAAAGTATTAAGGCTTGGCTGGGGCAGAGAGTAATTAAGTAATGGTCACTTCCTCCTGTCCCAAAGGGCTCCCAGAGGAGAGATATTAACAATGCACAGGTACTGAAAGGTGCAGAAAGACATATTTTCTTAAGCACTTTGTTATTTACTTATGATTGAGGCCTGAGGACTGGAGGAAAGCTAGTGTTACTCTAGTCATCAAAAAAGGCAAGAAGGAGGACCCGAGTAACTATAGGCCAGTCAGCCTCACCTCCATCCCTGGAAAGATGATGGAACAGTTGGTTCTTGGTGCCATCTCAAAGCATGTTGAGGAAACAAAACTTATTCCGAGTAGTCAGCATGGATGCACCAAGGGGAAGTCATGCCTGACCCCTCGGATGGCTTTTTATGATGGCATCACCAGATGGATAGACGAGGGGAAGGCAGTGGTTGTGGCCTACCTCGACTTCAGCAAAGCTTTGGACACGGTCTCCCATGGCATCCTCACAGCCAAGCTTAGGAAGTGCAGACTGGACCATTGGTTGGTGAGGTGGGTTGGGAACTGGCTGAAGGAAAGAGCTCAGAGAGTTGTGGCCAAAGACACAGAGTCTAGTTGGAGGCCTGTGGCTGGTGGCATCCCCCAGGGGTCAGTGCTGGCTCCAGCCCTATTGAATAGACTCATCAGGGACCTGGAGGAAGGGATGGAATGTCCCCCCCGAGCAAGTTGGCTGCGATACCAAGCTGGGAGGAGTGGCTGCCACGCCAGAAGGCCGTGCTGCCACTCAGTGTGACATGGACAGGCGGGAGAGCTGGAAATCAAATGTAATTCAGTGAGGGCAAGTGTCAAGT
>NW_010230162.1:0-701 GCF_000690775.1 Eurypyga helias | reverse complement strand
TTAAGAGCCTTTCAGGTACAATACTCTTATCTTAAGTATTTCCGTGGAAATAAGGTTCTTCAATCCTTTTTTAAATTTATTATTATCCCCTTTTTTAATTTAACCAAAGTTATTTTCAGGGGAAAAAAAAAATTAAAATTTATGCTTTGTTTATGGGATCTGTGATTCTCAGAGGAGCAAAGACAGCAAGTAAAATTACACAGATTAAAATAAATTGATAAAGTTTTTTCATTGTGTACTAGATCTGCCTGGGATAGGGTTAATTTTCTTCACAGCAGCTCACATAGTGCTGTCTTCTAGACTGGTGACCAAAACAGTGTTGGTAACACACCAGTATTTTAGGTGTTGCTGAACAGCCCTTACCCGTGGTCAAGGCCACTAGTGTTTCTTACTGTGCACCCCAGCAAGGGTGGGCAAGAGCTGACCCGAACTGGCCAAAGTGATATTCTGTACCATATGATGGCATGCTCAGCAATAAAACCAGGGTGGGAGTTCATCCAAAAATTGCTCAGGGACTGGCTGGGCGTGGCAGTGTGTTCCTGCTTTAGCGCTATTTGTGGGTTGTTGGGGTTTTTTTGTGGTTGTTGTTGTCGGTGGTGTTTTTTTCTTACTCATTTATTAAACAGGCTTTCTCTCGACCGACAAATTTTCTCGCTTTGACCTTCTGATTCTCTCGCCTATCCCACTGGGAGGGGGAGTGA
>NW_010230161.1:1126-3820 GCF_000690775.1 Eurypyga helias | reverse complement strand
CTTTTTACCTTTCCGGGAAGAGGTCTCCTTTGGATCTTAGGATTGTTTTGGACACATTTCACGTCGTTGTGTAGCACTTAGAGCAATCAGAACCATATTGATTCCTACAACATATCTCTACTGCTTCAATTAAAGCTTCAGTTCCCATATGTGTACTCTTATGGGTTCATTCCATTAATTCTTTCATTATTTCTGGAGTTACAACACATTGTCCAATTGGGGTTACCCACCATCCTTCAGCAGTCTTTATGCATTTCAATAGCTCAGACAATTTGTATTCTTTTTCTGTATACTTAAGAGTATTAATTTTTAAAGTTCCTTCTGCTACAGTTGTTAATAGAGCAATTCTTTTTGTGGCCCTGTCTGCTTTTCTGTTTCCTCTAATTACATCAGTCTGTCCAGATTGATGTGCTTTGCAGTGTATCACTGCTGGTTTTTTAGGTTTATTAGTTGCCTCAAATAATTTCATAATTTATTTACTGTCTTTTATAGAATTCCCTCGTGAAGATAACAATCCTCTTTCTTTCCATATTGCACCATGAGCATGTATTACTCCAAAAGCATATTTTGAGTCAGTATAGACATTAGCCTGCTTTCCTTCTGATTATTCCAGAGCTTGAGTTAAAGCACTTAATTCAGCTTTCTGAGCGGATGTGTTCACTGGCAGCAGTTTTGTCTCTATTTCCTCTTCTAGGGTGATGATGGCGTATCCAGCCTTCCGTTCTCCTTTCACAACAAAGCTGCTTCCATCAGTAAACAGTTCCCCCAGTCAAGATTCTTGCCATTGCTCCAATTCTTTTGCCAGTATGTTACCAAAGATTGTAGGACTGTTCTTGAATTCTTGAGGAAGCACTCTCTAGCACAACCGCATTTTGGGTCCTGTTGTAGGGCTTTCCCATTCAAAGGCAAAGAGCTTCTGACTTTGTTCTTCCAATGGAATACAAAAGAAGGCATCCTTTAAGTCTAATATTTTAAAATAAACATTCAAATCAATTATTGTTGTTAAAAGTGTAAGGGTTGGGCACCACCTGGTGTACATCAGTCCCTTTGATTAATAGCTCTTAGATCCTGTACTTAACGGTATTCCTGTGAATGTGGCTTTTTAACAGGCAAAATCGGGGTATTATATTCAGATTGACATTCTTGTAACAGTCCATATTTTAGAAAGTTATTATAGATTCCAGTCCAACACAAGCCTCCAATTTCATGGGATATTGTTTTCATCTTACTGGCTTCGCTCCTGGTTTCAATTCCACTCTTGCCAGTTCTGCCGATTTAGCTCTTCCAGGCTTCTTGATTGCCCAGAAAAAAGGGACCACTGCATTCATGATTTCAGAAGAAACTTCAATTTGTTTTTCCTTGTTTCCTGCATCTTTTGTCTCTGATAATTCCTGTGACATATATACTTGTGCCTCCCAGGCCTTATTTTGCAGAATATGTACTTGAACTTTATTCCATTCAAAGGTTATTTGTGCTCCCAATTTACTTAGTAAATCACTTCCCATCAGAGGTAAATGGACAGTCTGGCATGTCACATTTAATTGGTTGAAAGAAAGGTCTGACCTTTCGTTTTCCTGTGGCACCAATCACTGACAGAGAATTTGCTCATGGGTCCTTTACAGCTATTTACTACAGAATACGTTTCTCCTGTATCAACTAAGAATTTAACTGTCTCATTCCCCAGCTTAACTGAAACCAGGGGCTTGGCTGGGGAATCTAATTTCTCAGCCCCTGGTCCACATCAATCCAATTCTTCCATAGCAATCATAAGAAAGCCTGCCTCTGCAATGGGTACAGATTGGGATTTCCAATTAACTGATTGTTTCTTTGGTCATTCATTTTTCCAATGTCCCTTTTCCTTGTAAATCATGCACAGATCTCTACCCAGAGGGATTCTATTTCCTCCTGCTCCTTGTCCTCTTCCACACCCTCATCCTCTAGGGAAACCTCTTCCCTGAGAGGAAGTTTGCAGCATTTTGCTTTCTATCCTTCATTTTCTCTTTCTGCTTCTCCTTTTTCTCCAATTCTTCCCTATTATTGTATACCTTATATGCAATATCTATTAACTGAGATATTGACATTCCAGACATCTACTTTTTGCAACTTTTTTCTTATGTCTGGTGTTGTCTGCCCCGCAATGTAGTAAAAGTCATTCTATTAGCCTCATCCTCAGGATCTAAATCTGTCCGCTTCCATGCTGTTTCACACAATCTCTCATAAAAGGCAGAGGTGTCCTCACTTTTAACTTGCACCACCTGATACATTTTTGCAAGGTTTTTAGGTCTAGGTAACCTATGTTTTATTCCATATAATATAAGCTGTTGCTACTGCTTATTCATTAATCTGCTCACCCCTGTATTTGGATCCCAGTCTGGCTCTTGTGCTGACATAAAACAATCTGGACCATCCCTTGCATTTAGTCTTTCATTCACCTCCCGAGCTTTTTCCAGCACCATTCTCTTTTCCTCATGCAAAAATAAAGTGTTTAGCAACACCTGCACATCTTTCCAATCCAGATAATGATTTTCAATTATCATTTTAAAAGACCTATACATTTTCTCCAGATTTTCCTGATATGACCCAGCAGACTCCTTCCAATTCTTTAAATCTGAGGTTGAAAAAGAAACTTTCATATATATAATTGCTCCATCTGGTTCTACTGCCTGACACAGTGAAGCCTGAATCACAGGTTTC
>NW_010230161.1:0-1075 GCF_000690775.1 Eurypyga helias | reverse complement strand
CCCTACTGTCAACAACACTATCCTGATCCCTATCTGGGGAAACCAACAATTGCACATCCTCATCTTCATCCTCCATTTTCAAACATTTTTTTCCAATACTACAGAGTAACATCAAGACAATTTCTTTCTGTCCTCCATCATCATTAATACATTCAAATCAGATACCAACATTTTACATTTCTTCCTTGTTTCATGATAATTTCCTAAAGAACAAATCCACATATGAGATTTCATCCCATTTATTCTGTCTTCTGCAAAACAGCATGAGTTGCAAAATTGTATTATAATTCAAAGACCCCATTTCTGGTCATTCTTCCTCATCCTCCAATTTATACTTTGGCCACCATTCAGTACAATATTCCTTTAATTTCCTGTTTGTTCATGGATTCCCACCAAATATATCCAAGTGTTTCAGAATGCATCCGAATGGGGAGCAAGGGTAAACTTCTAGAGATTTTCTTACCCCTGTCCAGCTCCCATATTGTTACCTGAAAATAACATTCTTAACAACCACGCTTTCATGCACTCCAGCTGTCACTGTCCAAACGTGCACAAAGCTTATAAAATACCTTTACCTATTGTTACCATAGCCCATGCAATCTCTCTTTATCATGCATTGCACCATTGAGACGCTTACCCCCTCCAGACTGGGAGATTACTCAGGAAATCCCCAAACAATGGGTTGGTGCACCCTGAAGTCTGTAGAGCAGTTTAATCCCCCCGTCAGACGAACCTGGCAAGGCTTCACAGCTGTCCCAACTGGAACGCCAGAAAACTGTTGTCCAAAAAGCGGATTCGTTACCTGGTGTGCAATAAGCCAGTAGGCACACACTCAGGAGAGACACTGCTTATTTATTTCAGGGTCGCACAAGCCTGGGTGCTCGGTGGTTTCCCACAAATAGAGCACAACAAACATGGCTCTCTGCACTACATTTATACACAAAACATTCAGAGTTAGGGATTTTCCACACCCACCCCATTTACAATGATTGGTTAGTAACTTACATACATTTATACTGAGGGTAGTTCAGTCAAAGGATACACAAACCTTGAGTTTTCTTGCCAAATTGGCAAT
>NW_010230160.1:26742-47017 GCF_000690775.1 Eurypyga helias | reverse complement strand
TTTGTGCTCTGTCTGCATCGTGGAGCCTAGAATTACAGGGACGTTGAAAAAATTAATAAAATGACAACGCTGTCGTTAAATTAAGGAGTTTTATATATGTGTGTGTGTATATAAACATATATAAGCTGTTGGTTGGATAGAGAATTAGTCAGACAGTTAAGGAGCAAACAGCGTGTCAAGTTCCCAGCTGGTATGAGGAAAACTTACCTTTTTCTTCTGTTGCATAAGAAGAAAAACACGTACCTGTTCAGAGACTGCTGTAAGAGGTGGCAGGGTGAGGCTTTGCTGCGTCCGCGTGTGCACAGACCCTCCTGGCTGTCTTGGTTTCCTGGGCTGCAGCCGCATGTGGAAGGGGCTCCCAAAACAGCTCTGAAAACAGGCACAGGCTGCCCAGGTTGGGGCGGAGGAGCTGGTCTGTGTCTTCCGCAGAAATAGCGACACTGTGACAGCGGCTAGTTGCAGCTATCCCTATCCTGAATGGCCCTCATGCTGCTTCTGAGATACTACCATCGTTCCGTTCCAGGAGAATACTTCATCCCTTGCAGGACTTAACCAGGTGGGCAACAATATACTTAGACACATGCCTACAATACCACCTGGCCTTACAGGAAATCTTGTGTTCACAGGCTCACTAACCAGGAAACTGTTCAATGGGAAAAAAAAAAAAAAAAAAAAGACAACCACAAAAACCAAAACAGAAAAACCCCAGAAAACCAAAAGATACAATGAATATTATCCTTATTTTGAACTTTCTGATAACTTGCGATGCATCTATTGACATGTTCTGTTTAATATCTTTGGGGGTAAGTTGTTAATTGGGCATTTGGGATGGATTCGGGTTTGTGCGGAAGCCTTTTGACTGAGTTGATTTCATTAAGTCAACAAGCTGGTTGGGGTAGCCGAGTGTTGTTGTAAGTCTGCTCCCACATGGCAATGAGGAAACATTTCCGTTAGCGCTGGGAAATTCGAGGATAACGTGAAACTTAATGAAGTGAAACAGGATTGCATTTTGCTCGGAGTGATTCTATGATGCCTCAGTTAGGGCTGCATTATTACTCACCTCAAACCACTAGCTGCTACTGTCTCCATGTGAATTGTTTTAGCTATATATTGCTCATTGTTTCATGTGCTTATCATTTTATATTTTTTTCACTGGCATTATGTTTTATTTTTACTCTTCCATCTTTTGCAACAGTGTATCAGAAGCTGTATTTTAATGGAAGGTTTCTCAGGGTTTCCCCTAGGGGTTTCCATGTTAATGCTTTAAAATTCAATCATTAACTTTTCCCTTAAGTGCAAGTTGGAAAGGGACAATGAAAGACCGTATAGCACAGTGTGCAACTTTATTTGACAAACCTTTATCAGGATTGATTTACCTGGTATGTAAAGGGGGAAATTTCAGAAACCTTGTTTTCCCCCAGCTTGCATATTTGCTTCAGCTACATGCTGTATTTCGTTTACTTAACGAGCGGCTTGCTACAGCAGGTCTCCTGGATTTGCTGGGTTGGTTCTTGCCCACGACTGCAAGAAAGAGGACTAGGAGACCCCCAGGGATCCTTCCAGATCTGTATTCCCAGGCCAAGATCCTACAGACTGGGCACGGAGGGGGAAGATTTTTCAGATGTTTTGATGCAAACACAATTGCTTCCTTGGGGAGAAACTTGGCATGTGTTTCCGCAGAGAACCGTGCTTGCGTAAGCAGCCCCCTGCCACCCTCCGAGCTGTACTAGTACAACCGTTTGTGGGGCTGGTGGCGAACCGCATCGGGGCAGTGCCACGGGTTCAAAAACGCCTTTTCTTTGGTTGTTGATTACTTTTAACTCTGATCTGTCTGACTGTGTGGCTGCCGTGTCGGGGCGGAGAAGGTGGCCTGGGAGGAGGGAATGTGTGGCAGGGAGCAGGAGGTAAGGGCTGTTTCTGCCGGCCGGGCTGCTGCTGAAAGGAGTAATTGCTTATCAAATTGCAATCAGCAGTAGATGACACGCGGTTATGGCAGTTGCTTGAAAAATGTAGCTGAATGCTCAGATGTCTTAACACAGTTGTGTGCACGTGCAGTTAGCCGCATACGTGAAGAACCGATTCTTTATTTCTGTTGTAATTGTGAGATTTCACCTGATGATTTTACTTCTGTGATATATAGCTATGTGTTTGCATAACTTCAGGGTACATTTCCTATATTTTTCCTTTCTGTTGTGTGAGGGTTTCAAAACCCAAATTTCCTGGAAAATAAACCAGGGCATCATAAGGGTATGAGTTTTATTAATCAGATTATATTTGGCTGGATAGGTGGATGCTTGAAATTCTAAGAGGGAAGATTAAACCACCCCTAATGGGGTGCTTTTAATCCTAGAGAGCATAATTGTCACCTGCATGCAATTTACTTTTACATGTGCATATAATGTTAAATATACTTTTGAATGTAGTGTAGACTTGCTATTAAATTCTGAATGGCGGAATTAGGCAAATAACACCATTTTAATTGGTATGGTAAGACTGAAAAGTCACTGGAGCGTAAACTTTCCATAATCTGCTATAACTTCACTCTGGAGTGCACTGATGCTTTTGTGCATTGTTCTGGGACTTGTTCTCATTCTTACTTTAGACACCTTGTTTCTGCCATGATCCTATTGTAGCCGGCAAGAAAACTCTTATAGCACAACAGCTGTGTAGTATGCGTGTGTATTTAGAGAATCATGATACACTTTCTTGTTCACACAACTTGTACGAGTAATTACTTGCGAGTACAGTCTTTATTCAACACAGAACAATCAGAGAGTTTTTATTTCTTCTAACCTAAATCAAGAAAATGCATTAGCATTAAGGAAAGTGTTAACTTTACTGTTTGTCCTATGGTGGGTCGCTAAAACTGCCGTTTGGGTTTATCTTCTTATAGTCTTGCGCTGATTTTAAAAACAAGATTTTCAGAAGAAATCTTAATTTTATCTGTTCTTTCTAAGAGGAAATGGGTTTCTTGCCAGCAGCAGCCTTATGAGAGCCAAATACATCTTTCATATGCTATATTGTTGCCTGTATTAATTGACATATATTGATGTATCTGTGAGCAGTGAAACTACAAGCTACAGCTTTCCTGCAGGCGGCAGGCTCCCAGCCTGTGGTACAGAGAAATTTGGGTTGGTGCAGTCCTTTAAAACCAAACCCGAAGATATCCAGGCTAATCACTTCATTTTTCTTCACTGAAAATGAAGGTGTTTTCTGTTCGGCGTATTGAACCACAAAGATAACTTTGTTTTCTCCTCTGGAAGCTGTCTGCACTTGCTGTGATGTGGTAAGTGGAAGAGCTGTTGCCAGTAGGTCTATATACCAATTCAGCTGCTCTGGATGAAGATACCTGTGTGGAAACTGTCTTTGTCTGGACTGTCTCCTTGTCTGTCTCAGGATTGTAGGATGCTGGATGTAACTACATGCAAGGCAAGCTATGATCTTCTGAGTATGAAATCTCTGGAGTTAAGGTCCCTCATGCTTCTGGTTCTGGAAGAGGCATTATCTGTGCTCAGTACCGAGAGCAGGGGGGTGCCACATGCCCCACTGCTCTGGTGACACCTGTCTGGCACAGCCGAGGACACAGCAGTAGTACAGATCAGGATCCCACAGGATCCAGGTATAGCCAGGAGACACATACAGTATCTTTCACTGTAAAAGCAAAATCCATCACTTTTTGTCTCTGCAGCATTTTAAGCTGTGCAGACTCCTGAGGCAACAGCTCATGTCTCCGGCAGCAAGATACTCAGTGGTAAGATTAGCCAGCAATTCGTGACAGACTTCTTCCCCAGAGCCTGCAGCAGCTGGGAATTGTGGAAATGGCTTGGGGGAATGAGGCAATATATTTCATTAGTGAGTTAGGATGAGTTTAGTCTTCATTAGTAGAACCCTATCAGTTACTTCACACACAACACCAAAGCCATCGAACAGTTGCTTCTCAGGTGCAGTGCAGTGTTGGAGAGCAGCCACAGGTTATCCACAAAGCAGGATATTCTGGCTGCTTTTCCTTGGGACTTTAAACAAATGAAGCAGCACTTTTTGTTGTTGTTTTGTGTACCATATTTATTAGTTTGGTTTTGTTTCATCTGGTGGGATAATGAGGTGAGAAGGCAGTTAATGAAGTGGTCTTTAGTGTTTGCTTTTAGACAATGTTACCTGTATGTTAAATGTTACTTGTATGTTCCCAATCACTGAATGATTGTTGGTCTTTTTTTTTTTTTTCCATTTTATGGTGTTTTATTGTAAGATGATTTTATGGGTTTTGGTATGAATATTGTCTCAGGGTCTTATGTAAATAACAGAAGAATGAACAGATGTAAGGAGCAACTGTCTTTTTTATGTGTTGTATGCCTGTGTATGGTCTATGGTGTGGATGTACTTCCACATTTGTATGCACCAGGAAACAGGTTTACAAGTTGATGCAAAGTGTAAGCTGGCTAATGCCATTGAAGTGAGCAGAGTTAAAATTAATATAGAAACAATACATCTCAGATAAACTGGGCTTTTTTCACTATTAAACACTCTTTTCTTTAACTGTTCTGGTTGTCACAAGAATCTATTCAGTGTCTGGGGAATATTGTCCTTGAATGCCTTTTGAATGGTAAGTACATTATTTGCTGGAGAGGATCAACATGACAATGTCCAGAAGTAATGGTAATGTGCAGCCCTAAGCCATATGTGGATATTTAGTTATAATATACATTATTGTTCTTTTAACTCACTGGTAGGTTGTTTTATGGCAAACTATTTTGTCACTCTTTTCTTTCCAACTCTCCAAGTTTCATGTGCGATCTGGGAGGGACTGGGAATTATACATTTTCCTTCTTGACAGCTGACCTGTGCTTGTCAAGAGGAATGTCTCTTCTGGTATTGACACTTGGTGGTACCATCAAAATGATATCCACAGCTTGACAAGAGACATGACCAAACTTCAGTTCCTGATTGCAAAGTTCCAGACAAATAGAAGAAGAAAACATTGTCTTTGCCTCTTTCAAAAATGAAAGGTGTTTCCCAGCCATTGCAGAAGATCCTAGAAGCAAATTTTGGGTACAAAAACTGAGAATATGTTTCAGCTAACAACTACCAAACTCCTGCATCTCCTTTTCTGAATAATACATGAAAGTATTTTTGAAGTTTGGAATTTAACTCCTCATTCTCAGTCCTCAGCAGGACAGCACTGACCTCTTTCTCTCCCTTTGTTCAAGATGGAAAGAGTCTCCGGTCTTTCACTTTTTATTAATTCAAAGCTTCCTTCCTTCTTTCCTGCAGTTTCTGGATTTCTCCCAATGTGGATGTAATGACTCACATTTCCCAGATGTGAAATGCAAATGTGGGAAGTGGGATCCTTCCCTTGCATCTCTAGGGATTTCTCAGAGTCTGTGGTGCTCTTGAGTTTCTTAATTAATGTGTCCCTCCTGATTCAAATGGTTTTCCTGCTGGCCACAGTGGTTTTGGGGCTGTTACAGTACTTAATAAGGCATGTCTTTGAGTGTTCATTGTACACACATCTTAAGCTTTTTTGGGTCTGCTAGCTTCTTGAAGACCACACAAAACTTCTTAACTTAGTTCTTAGACATAGGCAAATACCTCCTCCTCCTGTCCATTTTAGGGCTTATCTCCTCAAGTTGTTGTTTGACAATACCAAGTTCCTCGCCAGAAGAGTGTTTTGAGCTTGTTCAGGCAACCTGCTCTTTTCAGTGCACAGCTGAGAAGCGGGTAGGACAGGGCTGTGCGCTGCTTGTCTGTGGTGACTGTCCCAGCTCCTCTCTGCTATCTTCATCTGCTGATGTGACCCCACATGGAATCATTCGCATTATTCATATGATTTCCCCAAGGTGTTTGTACCAGTAATTCCTTAGCTTTCTCTTTGTTCCTTTCCTTCAGAGGTCCCTGTAATCAGCCCTTCAGTCTTATCACCTTTACTTCTCCATTGAAGTTAGTAAAAGAACAGGGAGAGGAAGAGGTGAAATAAGAAAACTCAAAGTCAGAATGGTTCCACTTTCCAGGCATGTGCCATCTTCACCTTTCTGTTGCTGAAATGCTCCATTCAGTCTCTCAGCTGAGACTGAAATTTTCTGGGCCAGGGACATCACATTCAGCCTTGCCCACACAGCCAAGGCTCAGCGTCCATGTTCGATAAACATCCATATCTGGTTTTAAAATGCATTGCAACACACAGTCCTCCTGTGGGCAAAGAGAATATTCAAAAGACAATCAGCTGAGCAAGAAAAGCCAGCTGAGAGGAGCAGCACTTCCCCTCTTGAACAGACTGGGTTAATACAAAGACCAGGTAATTTCTCCACTTGAGCGATATCAGCTCCAGCAATATCAGTTCCAGCAATATCAGCTCCAGAAAGCATCTGGGGCTTTTTTCATAAAGCCTGTTTTCATTATTAAGCATAGAATTCATGTTTTATGTTTCCTCATCTAAAAACAGTTCAGACTATTTCTCTGTGCATCTGATATTTTGTATTAAAAGTGGCCCAAATGTTTAATTTGGGAAATACAGCTGCCATAAAATACAATTTGATGACAGCAGAAAAGTTGGCATTGGATGAAGAATATACTGAATGCAGCATTACAGCTGATTAGAAAGGGCCCTCTAACTCTCAGCAAAAATATGCAATTTTTGTCATTGTGTATTGAAGGACCTGGCTTCCACCCTAAATATGTGAAAATCTCAGCAGTCAAAACAAGATGCAACTGGAGAACAATTAAATTGCTCAAATTTCATTTTTAGTTTTGCAAATTGACATGCAGGTGCAATGCAAATTGACAGGGCAAAAAAAGCTTGGTAAGCAGAGACGTCCCTGTGCATCCCAGCCAGAGCTGGCTTCCTGTAGAAACAAACACTGTTGCTTCTAAGCCTTTTCTTTAGCCCGGTGGTACACAGCACAGACCCCAGGCTTTGAACAGTTGCCATTATGTTTGCTTAGGGATCCAGATGCAGTGTATGTAGGGCAGTAGAGCAAGGCAGCGCAAGAGAGAAGGGGAAATTTAGGATGAACTGTGACTTGACCCCTACCTGATCCACCAACCTCTCTGCTCTTCATGAAGCCAGTGTTTCACCTCTTTCTCATTTTTGGTCAGAGTTTGTTCTATCATTGTCCATTTAATTTAGCCTGGTGGATTAGCAAATTGGAAAGAATAAACAGAATTATCCCACACAGCTGATCTATTCTTAATGAAGCTAATGGAGTAGAGAGTAATCTTCAGGGTGTTGAAACCCACATCATAATTCTGCCTTTTGCTTATGGTGTACACTGCCTAAAACCAGCCCACATGTGACTGATGGTAAAATGTCACTTGTCAGAGTTTCCAAGTTCTAACTGTTTGCCAGAAAGGATGGGATGACGACATGCTTCAAATAAGATTTCTTGCATAGGCATCTCAGCTGTATTGGCAGAGGCATTTTGCAGAGGACTCTTAGTGGGCAACTTTCTAAATGAGAAAGTAAATCTTGGGAGACAGTTGTGAAAACATGGTACGTAAAGTGACTCCTTGGATAAACTCCTTGAAAATTAGATAAAGTTAATTTTATTGCTTCTAGAGAACAGAGCATGTAAATGATGTTGTTGATATCCCTGTCTCCTAACAGGGAAGGACTATGCAGTTGGCACTGAAGAACTAAGTAACAATTGGGTGAGGAAAAAATGAAGAAAATGGAATAATCCCAAAATCAGAGGGTTGTGAAGGTGGTGACAGGCAGGATAATGTGTGAAATAAGTGGAGTGTGTTTTAGGATGGCTGTGAAGGAGGAAAAGGATATCAGCTGGCACTTGAGGACTGATTAGAAGTTGGGTTTTTTTCTTTTCCTTCAGGTGAATTTGAAAGTTTTTAGTCATTTAAAGTTTATCAAATACAGCCTGCCCTAATGTGAAATGCCTGCTCAAGAAGAAAAATGATATAACTATGCCAGATTTGGAGTGAGCAACAGAGGTTCGTTGAGAAAGAAGGTTCACAGGCAGATGTTGCTAGCAACATTTTTATGGTGATTTTTAGGCTACCAACATATACAGGTGTTATTTAACTGGAAATGGAAACAGCTCAGTGAGAGACTTCTTAGCAGAGAAATAGATATTAGTTGAATTTGGTCTTAATTTTTATTTATCAGTTTTTACATAAATTCAAGATTATCCTTTCATTATTATGATGTTGGTGAATTTACAGGTGAATGGACAGTCCCCTGGGTCAGCTGTTGTTTGGGCAGGTTACTCTTTCTAGTAATTCAGAAGATGAAATTTAAATAATGTAATGTTCTCATAACAGTTATCATTTATTTCTTAGATGGAATGATTTTCCATCGTAAATAGAAGATGTTCTTGAAAAAATACCACTAAGGCTCGTTCTCTTTCATGGAAAAAACTTAATTTCACCTGGCAAAGATTTTAATGAATATCATCCTATGTGTATCAAGATAAACATTTTGGGCTTATTTTTTGTTGTCTGATCATTCTGAAGTTATTTTTATTTCTTTTCTCATTCCATGTAATAAGCCATTTAAAGTGAAACTGATCCCACTAAAAGGATTATTGATAATGGGATCTAGCTCAGGGACAATTACAAGGTTGGCTGGAATAACAGGATAAGAGGATGACTGTTGAGTATGGCTTTTAAGTCTCTTTGGTTTTTGGTTCTGAAATTGAGATTTGATCAGTCAATACTCATGAGTGTCCAATCTGAAACGCTAGCAAGCACAGTTCTTCACTATGGCTCCTTGACCAGTAATGTCAATAAGAAAGCTGAGATAAAGGATCCAGGGCTACTATTTCTTTTTAAAAAAACCTTTCTCCTAACTCCTATGGGAGCACGGTACCAGGCTGAAAGTCCGTGCTTTTTTCTACAATCTTTTCCTGAATTTCTTAGCCAGGTGTTTGTTTATTAAAAACCTTTTCATGCAGTGGTTCAAGATGCTGTGATAAGCAGCCTGCAGTTGGTCTGTAGGACCACATGAAGTGGCAGAGCCTGTGTAGTTTGCTTCTGAAGCATTTCCATTTGAGAGTTTGCTGGTAGGAGTGTTTGGATGTGTTACAGGAGATTTGGCAGGCTGGGATGGTTGTGTGGTTGAAAATGCTCTGCTGCTCTCAGCTGTTGTAATTCCGACTGGGTTTAATAGGTAGAAGAGATAGAACCTTTTTATCAATTCTTCTATTGTTAGATAAATTTGTAGGGTTTTTTTCTTAGCATCAGTCCCACTCTCACTTTTTTCCCTTTTCAAGTCCTTTAGAATTTCGCCTTTTATGGGGTCTCGGATCATTGTTGCCTAGCATTTAACAAAATGACTCCTTGACATCATGTCTTGCATCTCTGTATGGGCTCTTTTCGTCTTTTACAGATGTCTGCCTTTTCAGTGTAGCTGTTGAAGATAAAAGACAAACATTATAGAACATTATTATTTTTTTTTTTTCTACAGTGTCTCATTATTCCTAATGTGACTCAAATGTCTCTTCTGCAAAATTTCTGCCCTCCCTACTTGCAGGTCAGTTCTCCTGCCAGAGGCACCCTTGGGTCTTCTGCTGCACAGTCCTTTGTCTCCTGCTCTTTAAGAGTTAAGCTAATCCCATGCTTCTCCTGGTCAGCTCTCTTTTCAAGCATTCTCTCCAACTGCATGTCCATCCCTTAAATGTGAATATAAGCATGTTTGAACACTTACTGTACCATTCTGCTTGCTGACAGTTCTGTGTGTCTATGGAACCAAGAGGATACAAGCTGAGGAGCTGTATGGGAACACTAGAGAAAATGAAAATGGAAATTAACATTTAAAGAATTTAAATAGCTGGGAATCTGGAGAAATACAGGTAGAATTTTCATGTTGCGCTTTTCAAAACTTAAAGCATTCTCTGTGGAGAGAAATGTTCTTTAACATAAAATTGAGAAACTATTTCTGGAGTGCATTACTAATTAGCAGAGGTACACCCTTAAGTAGCATGGAAAGTTCCTGCTGGTCGTTCCTGAAAATGATGTAATCAGGCAGCTGCACCAGTATGCACTCAGCAGCGGGAACTTGAGGCACATTTCTCAAAGCTTTAAAGATTCCCTAAAAGCTAAAATAAGCTATTAAGCAAGGAGCTAGTTGAAATATGGATGGCTTGGTGAGGCTGAATGGAAGCCTAAGCGTGAAGAATGTGCTTATCTGCCCAAGATGACTTTGTTGTTTGCGAACTTTCAGTGTGTGATTTCACTAAGACAAACTTACTTGTGAGTAGCTGCATGCACATCATGAAAACATGCTGTTAAATACTTTCTGCCTGGTCAGAGTGTTTTTTGTGGGTTGGGTTTGTTTTTTTTTTTTAGTAGTAGTATGCTAAGAGTTTTTTCCTCTTGACCTCCATCTGTTTCCTTGTCTTTCATTTTGGTATTTGGTATTTTTTTCCCAGCTTAGCAGTTTCCTTGTTGTTGTTTTCTGAAGTTTTCATGTAGTGACACACATTTAAGCCTTCTTGTACAGAGATGGATGGGTTCATTGGTATGTATCTATGGCTACATTATTTATATATAGTATGTGTATAATATGGTATATTGTGCTTTTCTAATAGAGTAAATGTGATCTGTGCAATGACCTCTCGAGAATACCTAACCCTGTAAAGCTCCATTCATCAGTAGTTTCTGTTGGAAGCCCATTTCAGGAAACTGCAGACATCCTGGTTTTTTGTCTTACACTATTTTCTTTTCAGGATTAAGAGATTTCCTGCTGGGGATTATATTAATGCACCATTGTATATACAATAATTATGTGTTATCATTATTAAAGGCAAAAATTAATAGTGGCTTTGAAATGATACTAGAGCTGTCTTAATTTTACAAAGTTCAAAGTTTCAGCTGAAAACCTCCCAAGAAAAATAATGGTCACAGTGACAGTTTGCTATCATATGACACGTATTGTCCATTAGAAGAGCAGGTATGGCATTAAGTATCCTAATAGCTTTGTTTCAGAACATAAGCTTGTGTGAATGAAAGGAAATCACCTGCCTTGCCTTTTCATGCCTGATTAGTTTTTGCAAACAGATCTTGCATATTGAAGAAGATGATGAATTGACGCTAACAGCAGCCCTAGAACATCAGATAAATAGAGGTAATTTTCTGGATAGCTTGTTCTGTAGGTACAGAATTTGTTTTCTAAAATGGTCATCTCCTTTCCCCTTAGAGAGCACTTGTGTAAGTTACACATCTTGAAAATTAACTGTGAAATGTATTTTTCTGTGTGAATTGCTAAAACCTGACAGTGCAACTCAGGCTCTGAACACTTCAAGAATGGGAAAAAAATGTCTTTAAGTGCAGTTCCTTACTTTACTAAAACCCAGCTAGGAACCTCAAGGACATTATAAATTAAATTAGTTTTGCATAACTCAAATAAGGTTTTTCCATGAGCGGAAGGGCTGAAAAGATGACAATTGTGAAAGAGCTCCAAGCACAGTACATTTTCTGTAAGTACATCACTGAGATTTCTAGGTGAGGGCATATCAGTTTTCCATGATCCTGCCTCCTCCTTTCTTGGCTTCCTCTCTGCCAAGGAGTGTCTGAGTGCTGGGTGGCAGCTCTCCCAGGACGCTGCGGAATGGTTGCCAGCACTTTCCCAGGCTGTGACTCCCCCCACCGGGGATGTATGTTGGAACTGGTGTCCATCTGCATTGATTCCTTACCAGGGATGAGACATAAAAGCTGGCAGCAACCACGGCTTTCAGGTGGCCTTTGGCACTTCCAGGTGTGGGCAGGAAAACTTGTCTCCATAGTCTTCAGCCCCTCCCTCAGTTTTATGTTGGCACAGCTGCACTGTTGGTGTCCGAGCACTCTTGAGGTGTCTGATAACATCCTAATTTTCTCTGGAGGAATGAGAAGAGCATTTTCTTGGCATCTCCTTTACCAGGTCATCTCCAGCTAACCTATGGGAGGTTGATTTTTGGATCCTTATCACCAAAGTGGAACCTATAATGCAGAATCAGTAAAAGAAAGGGAATAGTGGTTTCCACAGACTGACTGCATAACGGTCTGAGAAAAAAAAAAATGTCCTATTCTCACATGGTCAAAGGCAGCTTTTCAGTGCTATTCTTTTTCAGAGCAAGATGTTTCCTGAAGACGGAAAAATTAATGTACCAGATGTGGTAAAAGTGTCAGCTGAAGACCACTTTGAATAAAAAGCTTTTTCAGAATTTCCAAACAATTATGGTCATATGTTAACATTTCTTTAACCATCTAACAGGATACTAGTAAGTGCTTGATCCGGAGAGGTACACAGATCCTCGAACAGATAGGGATGACTTAGAAAATGATTGGACTGTCACATACTTAAGTTTAACTATAAATAAGAAGTGTTTGAGAAAATGTTTAGTCATCATTAATTATATGTTATAAAACTCAAAATTAACAGAAAAATGTAATGTCATTGTAAATCAATAAACATATAGGTAACTGTACACAAACAAATAAAAAGCCTTCGACAACCATTGCCTACCCACCATGTATTTAAAGTTAGAAAAATGTAGAAATATTGAAAAATTTAGACATATTGGAAAAATAGCATCAGAACATTCTGACACATCTGTATGTTCAGAGCATAAGATAATGTCATCAGCAACCCCTCAACAAAAATTTCAAAGCATTGTCTCAGGAGTTGTCCGATCGCTTCCTCCCCAAAATGTTTCCTGGTATCTTTTGTAATCATTTTTGGCTATTCTCACTTATTTGCTGTAAGGGGAACAAAGATGTTAAACAGTGATAGTACCATTCCCTGGACTCCCAGCAGCATCATTACTGGCTATCAGTTAGTCAATTAGTAATGTTCTGCTTTCAGGGAGAAAATGTTTTTTGATGGAACATGCGTGCCCATAACCTTGCTAAGGGTGTGCATACTGACAGGTTCAGCTTGGATTTCGGAAACAGCCGTGTACTCAAGGAAAATAGTTGAGCTTTCTGTTATTTTCATCACAGTGAAAA
The DNA here is from genome assembly GCF_000690775.1 of Eurypyga helias. Classification (NCBI taxonomy): domain Eukaryota; kingdom Metazoa; phylum Chordata; class Aves; order Eurypygiformes; family Eurypygidae; genus Eurypyga; species Eurypyga helias. The sequence goes on along the minus strand of NW_010230160.1, from coordinate 34,087 downwards.
ACGAAATGGTGAGTACTGCACTTGCTAGTTTAAAAAACCTTTCAAAAATTTCCACTTAACTACACATTTCCAGGTGTAGTTAAGTAGGTTAAAATCAAGCTTTCTGTGTAAAGTTTTCCTATAAAAATGTTCCCTTAATATTCATATTTTTTTACCCTCTACAGTTAATCTGCATTATGTAAAGACTAACATAGCCAGAAACCATATCAAACGATCAAAATGTTTCCATTATATTTGCAGAGACAAGGAAAGTTCACATTACGTTTTTCATCTGAGTGCTACCAACCCAGCAGACAATACCTACTTCTGCTGTGTCTCTAGTCGTAACATTTGGTTTAGCAATTTCTGGCACATCTGACAAATTAAGGAGCCAGTGTTGCAAAGCGATCGTTGTGGGAGGCCAGCACGGCTCTTCCTTTCCCAGCGACACACTTCTCAGTAGGGGGGGCAACTAATGAATGTTGTGCTGTTCTACAACCTTTACATTTACTATCTTTTTCATGTTTTAGTTCTGAGTATTTTTATTCTTGGGTAAAAAGGAGTTTGAGAAAACTCTCAACGCTCTTTTGTGCCAGGTCGCTCACCTATGTCCCTCTCTGGCACCTCCTTTCTCTACCAGCCGTTTAGCATCCCTTTGCTTTCCACGTTGCTTTTCCCGTGCCCACATTTACGCTCCGTTCAGTCTGTCGTCTTCAACAGCCATCTCCCTCATACGCATAAACTGCAGCAAGCGAAGAATATTGGCTGATCAACATAGTGATAAGAGTTAATAAGATGGGGTCTCATAAGAATCATCTTCTCTATCTTGATACATTTTGGATGGCAGGCAAGTTTTATTAGATGTTTTTATGCTGCCTGCCACCATGATACCTGCTCCCTGATTAGAAGTCCCTAAGTACTACTACAATACATATAGGTTATTAATGTTCCTCTTATTTGATATTTTAGGGAAACCCCTTCTTAAATGTGTAAAAGAAGCTAAAAATTTGCAGAGTAAACCATCCAGATTTATTCAGGAATATTATAGATTGAAAAAATGGGTAAAGTGTGAAGTATTTATTACAGTCTGTCTTAATGTGCTTCTTGTCTTAGTGCTATGGCAGCAATTAATTCAGGTTGGGTTTTGGTTTGGTGGGGGTTTTTTTGTTTGTTTGTTTTTTAATCTTTTGATTTATTATATATTTGGTTGTTTACTTTGATTTTGGTACAGTTCCCTAAATGAACTTTCAGTTAAGCGGTTCTTTTTGTTAACCACTTGTACCTCTCCAGCACTGTTACTGAATTTATGGAGGTCTGAGAAGCTGAAGGTATACCCTGCTGATACAGATAACCATAATGCTCAAGATTACTGGCTCACACAAGGAAAAATTCAGTGGACCCATCTGCCAGATTTTGCAGAAGAGCAAAAACTTTGGTTTTATCTAGAGGGTGGACAGAGACATCTTTAAGCAGAGAAGAAAGCTGAGGTTATAGAGTAGCTGCATTAAGATGCTCAGTGGAGTTATTTTTATTTAGGAACACAGGGTTGAAAAGGACCTCTTGTGTTGTTTTTAAACAAGTCAAAGTCATAATCATACAATTCTCGATAAATAGCCTCTGCTGAAATCAAAACAAGCTGTTCTTTTTCAGTTAAATAGCTAACCCGGGGTGCAGAATGGGACAGCTCTTTATTGAAGAAAACAGATTAGTAACAGCCTTTGGATCCCAAGAGCTGTACAGAACTGAAGAGTCTTCAGTTTCTTTGTGTTTAAGAACAACGTGGAATTTAGCTACCTGCCAGACTGCTGACTGTAGTGCCTACCATTGTATGCAATTGCTAGGGTGGGAGCTGGGGAAGTGTCGTGGTTTAACTCCGGCAAAAGGAGCAAAAGGAGGCTGAAAAAGTGACGTTTCCTAACAATCCAGTTGATAGCAGCTTCTGCAGCTGTCAGTGTCTTCTGTGCTCTTATCAAATACTATGTCCCATTTGAATATGCTCCACTGTATTTGATGGCCTGTAGGAAATGAGTGAAGGGGCTAGAAAGCCTCTGGGGAGGACACTGGTCAGTGGTCAGATACGGTCATCCTTGATCCTTCCAGACATGTGAAAGAAATTAACTCTTTCAAACCCCATAAAGTACTTAATCTTATACATATCTTACAATCCACTGTCACACAGCACATACAATACTTCTCTTTGTTATCTAGCTTTTTCTTTTCTCTCTCTCTCCTCCTCTTCTACTCTTTGCTACGCATTCTGTGCCCTTTTTGTTATTTTTTCATTTATAGTTTTGGGGTTTTTTTAAATTAAAGATGCAGAAGTCAGAGAAAAGGGAACAGGAAATGAGCATATTAAAGCAAGAGGTTAGCATGAATTAATGTATTAAACGCCTACAAATAAATAATGCTTGGTACCACCTCAAGGACAAGAAAGGTAAGAAAGACAGAAGAACTATCCTAGAGCTATGTGAATAGGGTAAATATAGGAAAATACTAAAATATTAAAATCTAGACCTAGGTGCATAGGGTGAATGTAGTAAATATATGCATTTCCATTACCTTTCTCTCTAAGCATTAATGAATTTTCTCCAGCTATGCTTAAGCTGCCTAACACTTGTTCTTCATAAAACTCATTGGCATGAAAACTCAGTGACTTTGAAAGATATGTATGTTGTTGTTCATGAGAAAAATAGAGTTTAAATTCATTGTTGTGGATGAACCTGATGTAGGAGTGTGTTCTGGCATTCTGGGCACAGAGACTGTCACAGGTTTCTCAAGCCTCACCCAACCCATCATCGCTGTGAAGGTTGCAAATGGCACATAGAGTTTATGTGCATGTATGTATCTTACACTGATCCAGAAAGGAAATTCTACGTATGTCACCTCCTCATTCTTCTCTTATGTGTGTGTCTTTTATCAAACAGGTAAAAGTAAGTGTTGGATTCTGTGTTTATTTATGCTGGTATACATATTTGGACCAGCTCCTTTGGGATAAAATCCTTTTGTGCAGTTCTGAAAGAAATTGCAAAGCCATCTTTAATGCACAGCCACTTTAATTCTGTGCAGCCAGCATAATGGTGAAGAAGCAGAAAGCAGTGGGGTGAGAATCCCCAGTATAGGCCAGGGGCTGTGTGCTTCTGCCGTGGGGCAGCTGTGATAAAAATCTGACCTTGTGCTGGTTCTTCTATCTGAAGCCATATCCTTCTACAAACAGAGCGTTTTCAAAAAGCATGCAAAGTGTTGGGCAGGTGAGGTGGCATTTATTGAGATGGTGGAGCTGCCCAGGTACATCACCACTGTAAACGGAGCGGCTGAACAAGGTAGGGAAAAAATAACCCTCTGGTCCCCGAGCAGGCCAGCGTGACTGTACCTGCTATTCCTCCGCCCGTCACGCAAATGCTTTGCATCTTCACACTGTTGCGATATCATCACTGAATCAATTTGTTTAGAGAAGAAAATCTTTACAGTGTAAGGAGAGGCAGGCGGGGGGGGGGTTTTTTGCGAGCCATGTTTTGAAAGGTCAGTGGCTCCCGTCGCTGTGCCGGCCAGTTGCTAGGCTGCTGTGGATTTCTGTGCTCCTTTCCTCAGCAAAAGGGATCTCGTGATGAGGTGCAAGGTTATATAGTGCCTTTTTAGTAACCTCACCCACTCCTTTCTGCTGGCTGAGCAGACCGAGTAAGGGAGATGCTCTCTGGAGCAGTTGTTTTCTTTCCAGGGTTCTCAAAAACAGCTGCTGAAGTAACAGGTAGGTTAACCAAATTAACCTAATGTATTAACTTGGGGAAAAAAGAGTCACTGTTTAGTGAGCAGTCAGGGCACGCTGGTTGACTAAGACTTTTTTAGGGATCAGCAGAAGTAGTTGCCACCTTCAACCCACTTACATCTTTGAACTCATGGCAAAGCACATTCACTTAATGCTTGGGTGAAAATTATCTAGCAAGGGTTGCAAAGTGCAGAGCTCTTGCATGAGCTTTTCTTTTAACCCTGCTTCCCCTTAGCTGTCTCAAGCACTAGGAACTTTTATGCGTGTCTGAGATGTGTTATCATAGCAATCAGCGCTGCCAGTGAGGATTAGGCCTTACAGTGGTAAAGGTGAATCAGATATGCAATAAGAGTCTTATTCTCCACCAGAAAGGTTAATAAAAAGATGCAGTGTGAGACAAAGCATGCTAGGGCTGGGAAGGAGAGGACACGGTTTCTCAAAGTATGTGCTTTCTGCCTGTTTGACTTCATTTGCAGAGTTCACAATCTCTGTACTATCCATGATATGGATAATTAGAAAACAGCACCAGAGTATAAGCAAATGAAGTTTTCTAACCTCAGAATAAAATTGCCAGATTAACGTATTAAGTGTTTATTAGACATGTGCAGCAACAAGAAGAGGTAGTTATTTAACTTGCCTATTAGTTTGGTGGCTATGAAAGGCAGAGTACTCCTTGAAGCGAGCGTGAAGTCAAGGAGATGAGGACAGATCCTACTATGGGGAGGTTGGCTGGTCTGTTTCTATGTTGGGCCAAACAGTCCTTATGGTTGGTTTAGGTTGCTTGTAACCTCACCAAATGTTTGCCGTGTAGGTTGTCAGGCAGGGCTCTGTGAAAGTAACAGCAAGTGATCATGTAACCAAATACCTAATCTATGTTTGCTTAGCCTGATATGTCATCAAATTTTTCCCAAGTAAGTTAATGTAGAGCTAAAATGTAAATGAAGGCCTCAGACCCAATTTAAAGCTTGCCTGGGAAGTTGGGCCAGAGATCTAGGCTGAGGTTGTGGCACCCAGCTATTGCTGTTTGTGCATAAAAATTAAATAGGGGTCTGTATGTGGCAATTGTTGACTCCTCTGAAAAAATTGTGTATATTTCTGCTTATTGAAGGGTTACTGTTCTGCCTTCTGACATTCTTGGAACTTCCTCCACCCTCAATAATCAGAGCTCGAAATGTAATTTTCATCCCTCTAGAAAGGGCAGTGAAAGATACTGCTCAGAGACAAAATAAGAAGCCCTGCCTTGCCAAGACTGCAAAATTGCTGCAGAGGTACGTCTGAATTGCTCAGGATCCCTCTGTGATCTATCATGTGCTTATGCAAACTCCACCTAACTGCATTACTTGTGATTGCCTGGAAGCCCTTGAGCAAAATTATTTGAACTTTATCTGTGCCCTGTTAATTCAGATGGCTGTCGTGGATTCTTATGAGCTATTCAGTCATCCAGGCAGTTGAACGTAAAGTATTAAACTTGCAATAATACAACAAATCCACCTTTGAGGCCCTTAGTGTTAGATGAAGAATGTGGTGGCTCTGCTTGTTCAAGTGAATTTGGCAGAATAATGCAATGGGATAATTTCTTGCCAAATTTGGGGTATAATCTGTGACACTGTGCTAGATTGGATAACAGCTTTTTTTGTGTTTAGGTTAGATGCAGACACCTACAAAAGTGTTGAATTTTCTTTTCCATCTAAGTAGACAGGGATGTGGTGGTGGTTTGCATCAAATGGTACTGCTTGATGATCTGGTCATTCATTGATCCAACACGAAGAATCACGTAACCACTGCCTTAGCCATCAGACAACTTGTTGAACCAATATTTGCACGTATTTAATAAGACAGTTGTTGCTTGGAACCCTACAGAAAGGGACGTATGGTTTACCCTGCTAGTTAAAAATAAAGAATCAGTTATTAGTTCATGCCAGTTTATTCAAAGCGTAACATAAACCCTGCAAAATTGTCTGTCATCTGGATGGAATCAACACATGAGAAGTATGGTCTGCTCTCAGATTAGCAGCACATGCTGGAAGGCAAATACAGAATGTGTGTGTCAAGTGGCAAGTACCTGGATGTGTCTTCTGTACCATGTGCCTGGCATCCTCTAACTTTTGCAGGCATTTTCAGTTAGATTCTGTGAATAATTCTATACTTGACTACACATGTGCTTTCTTATTTTACTGCATTAGCCAATCTGTTGTACCTTTTTCCCTCAATTTTTTTGTGTCAAAGAATTTGTTTCAGAACATAATGGGGAGGGAAGGAGGTTGTGGGTACACACTGGCACTGCTGTATGTTTGTCCTGAAGCAAATAGGTAAGGTCAAAAAATGAACTTTACATTTCAAGCAAAACGTCAAAGGCTTGTGAAGAGGTCAGTGATGTCCTTGGGGTCATGCGGGCACCTGCAGAGGCTGCTCAGAAAACTCTGTCAGCTGCACTGACATTTTTTTTCTGTGAATTAGAAAGCTGTGTCAGGAAAAGCAAAGTGTCCTGGTCTCCATTTCAGAGCTTTCCTTGACCTTTTAGGTGTGTAAATCCTAGCATTTGAATACCTCAAAGATGTTGTCTGAAATTTTAAACTCATTTGGATCTCATTTGCTTTGTGTGTTTTTTCTAATTAGCTGTAGGAAGAAACCTGTAAAGACTGCATCCAGCTAGGACCCTTTAAACTCACTTAGGATCCTCTATGCATGAGGGAGCAGTTTTGGTGGCTGCTTTACAAAAACTCTTGTAACCCAGCTGTGAATTCTAGTTTGACCTTTGTGAGCTGCTATGACCATTGCTCTATAATCCAAACTGTAGCTATATCAGATATCCCGTTTGAGATATAACCTATTCTTTATCGAAGCATTTATGTAATCAGGCAGTGTGGAGCACTGTATATCTCTCCGAAGAGCCACAGAAGTGACAAGCAAAGCAGGTCATTAGAGATTTTCCTTTTATCAGACCTGTTATCATACTCTCTAGTTCATTAATGTAGGTTATGTTGTAATAGTACGTCACGCTGCCATGAAGTTCCCTATTGTGCTAGACTTCGTAATAGAATTTAACTTACAATGAAACAGATGTTTGTGACAATGGTGGAGAATCATAGAATTGTTTAGGTTGGAAAAGACCTTTATGACCATCAAGTTCAACCATTAACCTAACACTGCCAAGTCTACCACTAAACCATGTCCCCAAGCACCTCATTCACATGTCTCTTAAGTCCCTCCAAGGATGGTGATTCAACTACCTGCCTGGGCAGCCTGTTACAATGCCTGACAACCCTTTTCAGTGACGAAATATTTCTTAATATCCAATCTAAATCTTCCCTGGCACAACTTGAGGCTGTTCGCTTGTTACTTGTGAGAAGAAACCAACACTCATCTCCTTTCAGGTGTTTGTAGAGGACGATAAGGTCTCCCCTAAGCCTCCTCTTTTCCAGGCTAAACAACTCCAACTCCCTCAGCCGCTCATAGGACTTGTTCTCCAGACCCTTCACCAGCTTCATTGCTCTTCTCTGAACATGGTCCAGCACCTCAATGTCTTTCTTGTAGTGAGGGGCCCAAAAATGAACAGAGTATTTGAGGTGCGGCCCCACCAGTGCCAAGTACAGGGGGACAATC
>NW_010230160.1:10672-26607 GCF_000690775.1 Eurypyga helias | reverse complement strand
CCTCCCCCCAGCCTGTAGTGTTTCAGGGGGTTGTTGTGCCCCAAGTGCAGGAGCCGGCACTTGGCCTTGTCGAACCTTACACAGTTTGCCTTGGGCCATCAATCCAGCTTGTCCAGATCCCTCTGAAGGCCCTTCCTACACTCAGGCAGATCAACACTCCCGCCCAACTCAGTGTGGTCTGCAAACTTCCTGAGGGTGCACTCTATCCCCTCATCAGACCATTGATAAAGATATTAAAGAGAACTGGCCGTGGTACTGAGCCCTTGGGGAACACCTCCTGTAACCGACCGCCAACTGGATTTAACTCCATTCACCACAACTCTTTGGGCCTGGCCATCCTGCCAGTTTTTTACCCAGTGAAGAGTATGCCCATCCAAGCCATGAGCAGCCACTTTCTCCAGGAGAATCCTGTGGGAAACAGTGCCAAAGGCTTTACTACAGTTTAGGTAAACAACATCCACAGCCTTTCCGCTGTCCACTAAGAGGGTCATATAGTTAGATCAGGCTAGTCAAGCAGGACCTGCCTTTCATAAACTCCTGCTGACTGGGCCTGATCACCTGGTTGTCCTGTATGTGCCAGCTGATGGAACTCAAAATTATACTACTCCATAACCTTCCCCACGACTGGGGTCAGACTGGCAGGCTTGTAGTTCCCTGGATCCTCCTTCTGGCCCTTTTTGTAGACAAGCATCACATTTACTAACCTCCAGTCAACTGGGACCTCCCCAGTTAGCCAGGACTGCTGATAGATGATGGAAAGTGGCTTGGTAAGCGCTTCCACAGTTCTGCTGACCCTCCTCCTTACTTCTCCAAGAATCAAAAACTCTGTCATTTTGTGATCGCTGTGCCCAAGACAGCCTCCAGTTGTCATATCCCCCACAAGTCCTTCTCTGTTCACACACAGCACGTCCAACGGGTGCCCTCCCTGCTTGGCTCACTCACCAGCTGTGTCAGCAAGTCATCTTCCACACACTCCAGGAACCTCCAAGACTGTTTCCCCTCTGCTGTATTTTATTTCCAGCAGATATCTGTTAAGTTGAACTCCTCCATGAGGACAAGGACTAGCAATTGTGAGACTCCTCCCAACCGCTTGTAGAAGAGAATAGTAAGGACAGCATTAGTACGTGTTCTGATGTTTATCATGGGCATTGCTTTGTGTTCTGAATTATTGGAAAGCTTTGTACAAATATTTGTTTATAAATATTAGTAAAGCCTATTATGCAAAAAGAGAAAATAGGACAGTAATTTTTATTTCCAAGTAATGTACAGCATTTTTGGCCTGAAGTAAAATGTGTGATAGCTAACAGGTTGACTAGCACAGAGGCAAAAATAAATGGTATTTGGGGAATACACAAAGACCTGGAACAGATGTTTAATGGTAGCTTTTTTTTTATCTTGTGTAACTGAATGGCAGTATAATATAGTTCTGGCATCTTTTGTGGATATTTTTATTCACTGATATTTTTCAAGGAAATTGTTTCAAACGTGGTTACCTTAAATCACTGCTCAAAAACATTGACAAGCACACATTTCATTGTGAGGTTACAAATGGTTCTCTTCAATATTCTCTTCCCATGGCAGTTCTGGTGCCTCTGGCTTTTGGACTTAACCCCTGATTTTGAAAATTGCTCTTGTTTTTTTCTGTTTTTAATATTTATGGGCTGAGTTGTGTTAGCATATAGGGCTTGATTGTGCCATGTATTATCAGCTGCAATTCTTGGGCTTTGGAAGCCAAGCAGCTACATTAGGGTAATGCTTCTTATCTTTTTTAAACCAGAAGACTACCAAACTCTTTTAAAAAGAGTCCACTGATTCTCTTGTACAGTGTTGTTACAGGATATTATTTACAGCCTAGCAGGAATTCAGCTAACTGTCTCTGGGGTTTTTTTTTTTTTGTTCGTTTGGGGGTTTTTTGGGGGGTTTTGGTTTTGTTTTGTTTTGTCAGTTCTGTTTTCTCCTATTTTGTTCATCTTTAAGTTTGCCAATGTCTATATGTTTTCTTGAAATAATTTTGCAATGGTTTACAGATGCAAGTTCTGATATCTCAGGGGAGGCAGCTGGTGAATACTTCTCAAGGGTTCACCTGTGATGATACTTAGTGTTGGCTCTGGGGTGCCTTGCTGGTTTGGGTCAGGAAGCACTGGGCTTTGCAGAGCTAAGCCTTGAGCACCACCTGGCTGAACAGCTTCAAGGACCAAGAAGGCACATTATTGGCCATGTAGATGCTTTCTTGAGTTGCAGTTTTGAGTAGCTCTACAGCTCTCTGAGATGCTGTAATAGGTAACATTTCCTGGGAAGCCTGTGGTTCTTGTCAGTGGGAATGTTGCATATTCAGTATCTGTCATATTAGGTGATGTAGAAACTGTTTTGAGATTTCTCTCCAAGCAAAACTGAAAGACATCCCAGATAGTCTGCTTATGTCTTACACATCTTTGATTCATCCAGGGCCTAGGTTCCTGCTGGTGATGACACATAGTCCGAAAACCCAGCACTGATGGCCGCACTGTATGTTCCTGCACTAAGCAAGATGAGGTTTTTCATGTCCCTCAGTCTAGCCCTGCCATGCAGTGACTGCTGCAGGAAGGGACTGGGTGTTGTTGGTCCCATGCTGCTGGTGACACCCACAGCATTAGCAAAGCTACTCCAACACACAACTCAGTTACTCATCTAAGGTCCAGTGTGCGTCATTTGGTCTCCTGCAATGGTCTGCAGCACTCTCTGCATTTAGAGCCTGTGTTATGGCCTGGATGCAGATTAAGGTGAATGGAAGAGGGGGGCGAGCTAGCTCTAACCTTCAGTGAATTGTCCATACTCAGAAAATGAAGTTGCTGTGTCCTGCCTGATTACAGCCTTCATCTAGGTTTTGGCTTGTGAGAACAAGCTGATCATTTAATCATCAGAAGTGCTCTGATTTTGTAGTGAATATTCCCTTTTCGTACAAAGGTGAAAACTGTATTCCCTCAAACAAAAATTTTGCACTAACTTCTGTACAAGGAAGAATAGCTACTTTGAGTGGAGATTGCAATTGAAGATAGAGGCAGGCCAGAGGCTGGTGTGAGCAGGGGCAGCCCACTGAAGGTACCTGAGCTGCATTGACTGGCACCAGTGAAGTACGTGACTTAAATGTACGTGCTGTGACATTTGTGGGGAAAGAGGGTGTCATGCTAGGATGTAACTGCTGGGCAAATTACCCCGAAATAAGTGATATCTGACGTGAGGCCAAATTCTGACGGCACCCTTGCTTCCAACAAATTTTCATAACCTGTGTTTGAAAGAACACCCTTGCTTTTATGCAATAAAGTCAAAGCAGTATGTCCTAGCCCAGCCATGCAGGTTACAGCATGTCATGTACCCTAATTCCTCCTCTGCCTGCTGTTTCTCTTTCTCTCTCTCTCCAGATGGCCAGTAACCCATGTGCCAGGCAGCACCGACCCATACTCATCATGCCAGCTGGAGTCTGCCGCTGACACTGAGGCAGGGAAGAGGGAGGAATAACCCCAGCCTGCACCATGACCTCGCCCCGGCCAGCCCAGCATACCAGCCCTCCTGATGGAGGCTGGGGGTGGATGATTGTTGCCGGCTGCTTCCTTGTCACTATCTGTACCAGGGCCGTGACTAGGTAAAGGGCCTGCTTCTTGGCTTTCTGATCTGTTTGTGGCATTACTTCCCCCCAAACCTCCTTAGGAAGAGGATTTGGGATCTCCCCTGACGTCCCACGGATGCAGGGGCTATTCTGCCTAGGTACAGACCTCTCTCTTGCTACATTCCAAAAGCCTTCCTGAAATTCCTAAGGCTGTGGGGATGGCTGAGGGATTATGAGCCCTCTGTTTTTCGTCTCACCTCCTCTGACAGCTGCTCCATGTCCCAACACCCTCTCCTTGATTTCTTATGAAATCAAAGTCTGGAGCAGGCAGCGTTATTTCAGGCTGTAGTGGTTTGGTCAGGAAGGGAGGAATCATGTAGGGTAGAGACCTACATGCCTCTACATGTCAGGACCACTCTGTCCTTCTGACACCACACTCATGTTCTTTTTCACTAGTCCCAGTGGTTTTGCTTGGCTCCTGAGTCTCTCTGAGAAACCTGTAAATACCCCCTCTCCTCTTGCAAGCCTTTTGGGTACCATCCTGCCTGAGAAGGTCTGTGACTTAGCACGAGGCCCCGCTATATACCCTCCTGGTATCAGAAATACGTGGAAAATATTTTCTCAAGAATAGAAAGAACAGGAATAGACTGCTGCCTTGCATAAAGATAATGTATACATCTGAGGTGAGATGGCTTCCACAGCTGCTGTTGGGTGACTTTGATGTCGACTGGGGACACAGGAACCTGGTGTGTGTGAACATGGACATTTAAGCTATATTAAGCAGATAGATAAGCACGCTGGTAAGTGAGGAACACTGAGACAATGTCTCGTTGGACAGTAGCATAATATAAATACAGTGTTTCCTACCTAAATTTTATATTTCTTTTAAAATAAAGCTGCCAGGTTTAGGGATCTAATGTCTAGGGTTTTGGAGTCAACAGTATAAAAGGGGCATGGAAACGTTGGCACAGTGTTAATTTATGTATGCAAATGTACTAATTCCATAACAACAGTAGAGATTTCCTAGTAAGTTTAATTCTTTTTTCACATTTGAAATGTGTTACATCCAAGAAATCATCTAATGGCTGTCACACACCTAGAGTATATACAAGAATTAAGTATGTGCAAGAAAAATGCTGAAGAAAGTGGTCATTTGTTGATTTACAGCAGGTAAAAAGGTGGGGGGAGGGAGGAGGGGGGAAAGGGATCTCATGCTGATCCAGAAAGCAAAATGAAACTATGCTGCCTTTTAATCTGTTCCCTGCAGAGACAGGTAGAACAGTAACATTCGTTAAGCAGAGCAAATAACCTCTCCTGGCAGCATTTTAATAAACTGAAGGCCCATGGGCTCCTGCTGTGTTTTGATTTTCTTCTGTTCATGAGGAGTTGCTTTTCACTTCTTTTGCACCTGTGCATCCATGAACGTGTAGCTATAGGTGGTGTTGGCTCTAGAGGTACTATGCTGGCCCCGCCCTGACAATGCAGATGTGAATGCTGCCATTAGTAAGCAACCAGGTCAGTGAAGAACTGGGGAGCTGGGAGAACCAGGGGAGCAGCATTATGATATGGGCTATAAATTATTGCTGATAATTACAACTTCAAATTCATTTCAGTTAAAAATAATTTGAGTTATAAAAACTTGGCAGCAGATACCACAGTGAGGAATGTGTTGTTTATAAACTATCTGAATTAGGTTCTGCATCATCCTTATTGTCTAATCCCATTGTTGGGACAATAGTTGGACACCAATTTGGGATACAATTGTTGCCAGTGCAAAGCAAGGATTCTTCTCTAGTTGCATCAGCCTAGCCTAGGTGCCTTATACAGAATACTATTGGAATTATTCAACTTGCACACATTGTTTCATGTCTTGTCCCTCATGCATTAAGATAGCCCTTCATTTCTAATTCCCTTAGAAAGTGTTTAAAAATTTCTCTATCTCAGGATTTAGGCAAACCACAGCTCTGAATTTCTTGGGAACTGGAGAGGACCTTCTGTGGATACCCTTTATCCCTTAAGAGTGAAACTGGTGTTTCCTGTGAGGCAAATGTCCTATGTTCAACAGATTGATGTCCATGTTTTCTTTCCTAGGTGCATCTCCATCTTTTTTGTGGAATTCCAGGCATACTTTGGGCAGGATTATGCCAGAACCGCTTGGATCCACTCCATTGTTGACTGTGCTACAATGCTCTGTGGTGTGTATTACCCTTTTAAGACTAATGTGGCTGCTTTTTCTTCAGCTCCATCTGGTTTTAGCATGTTCACAAGTTGGTGGAGTTGTCTGGGAAAGATAGATGCTGTGGGCTCTCTGGGGTATGGTATATTCAAGCTGCTTCCCCCAGCATAGCTGTGCAGGAAGGGAGTGTCTTCATACTACAGAAAAGAAGCAGAGCTTTGTTTTGTCAAATGATCTAAATTTTCAGAAATGTACTTTTGTCGAGGTCTAGTGGGACAAGTTGTACTTTAGAGCTACTAGCTGAGCATTTGTTTCTTTTGCCTTTTTATTGGAATCATATTTGAGACAGCACAGAACACAGTCATCCTCCTTTTAGCATACTTGTATGTTTATGAGTAGTCTTTTCCCTTAGAAGAAAATTCAGTGTTACTAAAAATTACATGCATCAATACAGCAGTTGTACTGAATATCTCATGGGTTTGCTTTAAAACTGTACAGCCAGGTGAAAATCCATGCCATAATCCTGTGGAAGAGGGTTAATCCATGAGAACTGCTATGAAAGCACAGGGACAGAGCTGGAATGAGACATAGCAACACTCCTGTGCCAGTCAGATTATATCTTGGGAAAAGAAATAAGAAATAAGAATAATCTTGCCCTGGTGCTGCAGCTAACAAAGGGCTGGTGGTTACACCACATGGTAGAAGCAGTGTGATCTGGAAGCCATCAACATCGGAGAAGTGTGGGAGAGGTGTAGCAGCCCTGGAGATGGTTTAAGAGATGAGATCTCTTCTGTTTGGGTCTGACACCACAGAGCCAGGGTGGTGCAAGGAAGAATGCCTGAAGTTACTGAGAGCTAAAGCGCAAAATCCAGGTGGGGGAAGGTCTGAGTGTTGTAAGCATGGAGTAATGAACAATGTGGGCTGTTGCTGTGGCCTCTCTTGACCCCAAACAGTGCAGAGTAGCTAAGTCCTGTAATGACTTTGATCTACTAAAATGGCTGCTGAGAAAGCTACTGTAAATTTCAGGTTTATCCTGACTTTCAAGAAAATTATTTTTAGAATTTGTTTGGTGCTCACACCATTGTGATAGGGGGACGTCAGAAGACCACTCTGTAGCTGTGATCACCGTTTACTCCTGCTGCCTACCACTTCCTTTTCCTTGATGACCATTGCAACTATGTATGAGGACCTACCATTAACAACCAGCTTTATCTGTTTCTTTGAAGCCCCGCTTGGGAGTTTAATCAGTAATCGTGTGTCCTGCCAAGTTGGTATCATGCTAGGAGGGCTGCTTGCATCTACTGGACTAATTTTGAGTTCATTTGCCACCAGCCTGGAACATCTCTACTTATCCTTAGGAGTCCTTACAGGTAGGAGGCATTCAGACCCTTTGATCCTGCCAGGAAAGCAACATGGGAATGTTAAACATGATGGTATTTCCTTTCAAGAGACGTGATCTCTTGATGTCATATTGCCACCGCACTGGTCATAGACATGCTCAGACCTGTTGCCTTCATTGTAAAAGCGAGGCTTTGGCTGCCGCTGTGAAACCTTCAGCACTCGGTGAGTCTCATACAGCCCCAGTGCAGCACCCTGCCAAAGCAACCATAACTTCAGTTAGAGAGAGGACTACAGAAAAAGTTCTGACATTATGGCAGGTCGGGAAGGATTGCTGTTGCAGGTGGTACACAATACCGTTTACTGTTTTGCTTGTGATTTGAGAGGAGTTTATTATGACAGGAGTTCTAGACTGCCCCAAAATATTTGAATATTAAAAAAAAAAAGAGGTTTAAATCAAAACATAAGAGTAAGTGGGCAGAGGAGGGCTGGATGAGTACCTGATACCTCAGCTCTATCCCTCATATTTGCCTGCGTTACATTATATTTGAAAAACAAACAAATTGCTGGTTGGTAGTGTTGCTGTGGCTGCTCCTCCGTTTCAGATCAGGTGTGGTGGTAACAAGTATCTGTGCTCTGTCCTATCTCCCCGTGTTTGTTACGCACGGAGCAACTGGAGGAGTACCCATGGTCACACTGACATTCCTTCCTCATTAATACTGATCTGGTAGCCACAGTGATATAAGACCTTGTACTTGGTTCCCTGCTGTTTAGTAACAAGTTGGTGGAATTACTGCAGTTCACATGCTGCCAACAGCTTATTTGTTTAAAAAAAATCCTTATTGTAGTGCATGTCACTCCTGTATTACAATGTTAATCTTTGACAAACGTGTTCATAGCAAATAAAAAGGCTCCTTGTAACTCGAGGGGCTAATGCTACAGTGGCTTCCTTAGTGCGAACTGCTGTGAATACTGGGGTGGAAAAGCAACTGCGCTTTGTATGTGGAGTTGTAAAGAGCCAATTCCACGAGCAGGGAAACTCTAGTCTGTGGGGACTGATTAATGGAGAGGTGGACTGTCAGTAAAGGCTGGAGGTGGGAGCATAACTGGTGGAGGTCTAAATCCATAAAAGCTACAGGACTTGACACTGAAGAGTGAAGCAGAGGTGAGATGGGGGAGTGGCAATAAGGAGCAGAGTTCCTTCCAAGCTGTATGAAAATGTTTTCAGCCCCAGACTTTACATTTCCACTTTTCACAGGACATTGACTGGCTTTTTGGGGACCTATTTCCCACTGCCCACTCACTAATAATAAATGTTACGTATTCCAAATAGAGCATGATTTTCACAGCTCTCGAGTGAAGGTGTCTAGCTCATGGCTGCTCTTCCGGCTCTGTTGCCCACACAGGTCTCACTCCAGCTCTCTGCCCTGCTCCTTCCCTCACCTCCTGAGGGGTGCCAGAGCGGGCACCCGCCGCCCAGAGTCCCTCTAATCCACTTATCCTGTCCTGGCAGGCTTAGTGCCTGCCAGCACAGTGCAGCCTTTGAGCAGGATGTGGCAAGCTGGTTATGGCCTGGGGTGATTATCGTCTCTATTGGCAAGTTCTGCCCAAGGCACTGGGCACTGTTTTACCCTCAATGTAGGACATGCTCCAAAACCCTGTTCAGGAACACATTTCTGTGACTGATTCAGAAATGTATTTTAGTGTTAGGGCAAGTATTTGATGGTTAGAATCTGCTCTCTTATTCAGCAGCAGAGACCACAATCTTTGTCCCAGTCCAAGATATGGATCTCGTTTGTTTACTAAATTGGACATGGCTTTGTTTTCTGAGGCTTTCCCCTCCTCGCCTTTACTTTTAGGCAGGAATTTAAAATGGTCAGTACTCCAAGCAGCTGCTGCACAGTTTGTTTAGCTGACTAAAACAGGTTTATTGTAGAATATTAGTAACAGAGACAGACTCTTTGTGCTGTGTTTCAGAGACCTGAAAATTAATGTTTGGGGTTGCAACAGACTGAAACACAAAGTGGTGCCTCATCAGAACAATGTGCCCAGTGCCAGTATCTGTGCAGACCCTGGGGCAAAACCTCATCTTCAATCCAAGAGAGGCTGACACACCATTTCTCTGATGCTTATTGATCATCCTTGTTCTTGTTATTAAGTGAATGCCATTGCTTCTTTCTGAGCCTTGATATCGTGGATTAATGCTGATCTGTTAGGTTTGTCAAGTCAGTGATCCTGACAGAGGAAGAAAGGAGTCATCCTGGTTTCTTTTCACACTGTGACTGGGCTGCATGATGCAGCATCAGAAAAAGATTCCTATTCATCTGTGCTAATGAAAGTAGGTTATGTGGTTTAATTTAATGTGTTCCATGTGTTGTGCTTAGTATTAAGCCATCTGCACTGTGCTCTCTCTTACAGGACTTGGGTTTGCACTCTGTTATTCTCCAGCCATCGCGATGGTGGGCAAATATTTCAACAAAAGAAAGGCTCTGGCTTATGGAATAGCCATGTCAGGAAGCGGAATTGGTACTTTCATCCTGGCCCCTGTGGTCCAGCTCTTAATTGAGCAGTTTTCCTGGCGTGGAGCTTTACTCATCCTGGGAGGTTTTGTTTTAAACCTCTGTGTCTGTGGTGCCTTGATGCGGCCTATTGCTCTTAAGGAGGACCGTAAAACTGCTCCTGAGTTTCTTGAACAGGATTATGTCCCCAAAGCACAGAAACAAGACTTAAAACGAATGTCCACCTGCTCGCCTTTAATCAAAGCGTGGTCTCGGGAGTACTCGTGCTACTGTTCGTGGAAGGAATATGACTTTTTACTGATGCCAGGCTTCATGGTGCTGGCAGTATCAGTTTTATTTATGGCATATGGCTGTAGCCCTCTTTTTGTCTACCTAGTGCCTTATGCTTTGAGCGCTGGAGTCAGTCATCACCAGGCTGCCTTCCTCATGTCCATACTTGGTGTCATAGACATCATTGGTAATATCACCTTTGGATGGCTAACAGACAGAAGGTAATGGCTTATGGCTAAGCAAGTATAAGCTTTAGCTGGTGGGAGGCTGGATGCAAGTAAGGGGTAATACACGTAAAAGGTAACATTATGGATTTTGTAGCATGTATAACTTAAACAAACAAATCACACAGTCTAACTGTCAGAAATGCTATTTGACACTTTTGTCTCTTCTGAGTTTGTTCAATTCTGTTGGTTTAATTTCAGTTTTTTTCCTGAAGAAATTATGTGTTTGTGCAAAGCTCTTGCATTTGACAGTGGAAATGTAACTCCCTGCCTGCGGTATGATGAGTGTGATCTCTGTACCAATTTCCTAGAGGTTCTCTCTCTACTTCCTCTGCCTTTCCATCTCTTTTGTGCTGCTGGGGAGGCACAGAAGTTATGGAAAGGGTCAAGGGTCTGGCCAAACTCAGAAGGACTGACCTAAAATTGTTATACATTTTCCAGTATGTATGAACTCACCATGCTTTGCTAACTCTGCTCACTCCAAACGTTTGTGTACAGTATCCGTAACATCAGTAGAGACTGTCCAAACTAAGAAGGATTTTGATTCTAAAGGACACTTTCTTTGTGCTTGTTAATTTTGTGGGAAAAATCAGTTATTTGCTCTGTGGGGCAGGGAGGAAAGGAATTGCCATCTGAGCTCACATTAACTCCAGTGTTTAAGGGCTAATGCAAAGGATGACAGCTAAGAGATATGCTGTAATATTTTTTTTGCATAAATCTGGGAGCACCTTGCTGACCTAGGATGTAAAGCCCAATGGAATACTGCTTTGAACATTGAAACTTCAGAAGGCTGCAAAATTGTTGCAGCCGAGCAGCTCCTCTCACTCAGGGCAGCATGGGCTGCTGCTTACCAGATGTTTCTGCAACCTACCTGGGCTCATCAGTGTTGTGCTTTTCATCTTGAAGACTGTATAAGAAAATGGGCTTAAATTTGAGCTATATAAAAGAGAAGAGACTAAAGTGCTGCATGCCAGGGCATGGAAACTGGGATGCTGTGTCCAGTAATAATCTTTTGCTTTTCTGTTTTGAATTTTGCAGGTGTCTGAAGAAGCATCGACACATTTGCTACCTCTTTGCTGTGGGAATGGATGGCCTCTGTTGTCTTTTCCTGCCAGTTCTCAAAAACTTCCCCTTGCTTGTGCCTTTCTCATTTACCTTTGGCTACTTTGATGGAGCCTACGTAACGCTGATCCCTGTCGTGACGGCAGATGTAGTGGGAACTTCTTCCTTATCGTCAGCACTGGGTGTCGTGTATTTTCTGCATGCCATACCCTATCTATTGAGCCCACCCGTTGCAGGTCAGTTCACAAATGACTTTCCTATAATCTTATCACTACTTCATATTTACCTTTTGGTGCGATGTAAAAGGAGAGGAAGGACAGCAAAGGCACACAGTATGGAGGTAGGTCCCCGGCAGCATGGATGTTCCAGCTGGGAAAGCTGTGGAGGGAGTAATGTTGTTGCAGTGCCATGCTCTCAATGACATGCCTTTAAAATCCCCACTGTTCCTGGAACTTTAGGCTTTGTAGTTCTTGGAACCCTAAGCCTAAACCTAATAGTTTATGGCTAAGGCTGAGGTCCCAGCCATGCTGGGTGTTCCAGCTGGGAAAGCTGTGAAGGAAGCAATGTTGCTGTAGTGCCGTGCTCCCCTTGGTATGCCTTTGGAATCCTCACTGTACCTAGATCTCTAGGCTTTGTGGCTCTTGGAAAGCCCCTGGACAGAGAAATAACACACCTAGACCTTCATAAGATGCTAGATCCCACTTAAGCTCTGTCTTGGTAGGATGATTTTTACATACAAAGCTGAGTTGACATTTAAGAACCGAACCAGTATGGAATGAAGCTTCCAAGACCTCTTATATCACCACTTCATAGCAAGAAATATTGCAAAATGGAATTATTTTAAGTTATGCAAGAACCTAGGGCATAGCTCTCTTAATGTTTCTGTATGAGGATCTCACGCACACAGTATTTCATCCCAGGGCTCTCTGAGCATGTCTAAAGACTGCCAGTTAAATCCATGCAGTTGAAAGAAGATTGTTTAGTATTGTGGTGATGACTTATGTGCCTTTTCCCCTGATGTCTGAACAAAAGCCCATAGAAATCTTACCTGCCTGCTGAGGACAAATCCATCCCTTCCCCAGGAGGTAAATTATAGTGACGGTGATGTAAAACCCTATTGTTTGATTGTATTTATATGTGGTAACTCCAGAAGTTTATAAAACTTTTGATCACAGGATTTGTAAATTATCAGAATTCTGGCGGGCTTTTAAAACCCATCATTTTTGTTCCTGCAGGCTGGCTTGTAGACACAACTGGCAGCTATACTGCATCATTCCTTTTGTGTGGATTTTCTATGATATTTAGTTCAACGTTACTGTGCTTTGCAAGACTAGCAAAGAAAATCAAGAGAATGCGTTTGCAGTCACTCACTAATGATCCTGGCACCAAACAGCACATCTGGACAAATGGAGCAATAGCCTATTCTGTCACAGCACAATTAGACCAAAATGATGTTGAATTTTTGGCTGCAGATACAAACAGCTACAGCAACAGATGACAAGTGCCATCAGGATTCAGCCCTACACAGCCATGACTGAAACAGAGGTGGCTCTGTACTGTTACGCTGTTGAAGATATTACTCCTGTGAAACAACGCATCTCTCAGTTAGATTTTGCTGTCATGTTTTAGTTGGCTAAAGTCTACATACAGCAACAGTAATACCAAGTTAGCGCAGTAATAGAAGAATGCTAGGCTGAAAGTACATTTTGTAGATGCAAAGATTTATTTGAAATGCAATGTGTTGGCTCCACAGCTAATCTCAGAGGTGATAATTGGCTATATATCAAAAGCAGACTATAATGTAATCAATCACCAGAAATTAACATTAAAGTTTAAAATATTTCAAAAATAGTATTAATGAAATAAGCCTCTTGGCGTCCTCCTCTATTATGTTTCAATGGACCAATCATAAACAACACCAAAAAAACCTTCACATTTATCAGTCTGCATTAAACTATTTCAAATAATTGTTTGAAATGCCAAAGCCATTTGTTGTGGGTTTGTTGTTGTTTTTTTGGGGTGTGTTGAGGTTTTTTTTTGGTTTTTTTTTTAGAAAATTTGGCAGGAAACTGTTTTATGCTGAAAGTATCTCTGGAACAGCTCTAATTTTTACAGTGTGCCTGAATTTTGTACATACGTTTCAATTTCATTTCAAACATGGTTTTAGACCTACTTCCCCAAGCCTCTTACAGCAAAATTTTGAGGTGCTGCTGCTTTTTTTCCTGGATGTCTTTAAAGCTTGAATTTCTAAATATTGACATTCTAGGTATGATTCTCCGGCAGATCCTCGTCTGGGAGGGTGGAAGAGGTGCTGTGGCTGCTCTACATCTGAAGATGAGTAAATCTGTGCCATGAGACTAGGCATGCTGATAGACAAACCTGCTTTAGCTGTATTAGTTGGAAGAAGTCCAAAGGCAACCCAGGGGACCCAAGGAGGGGCCTCTGTTTTTCCAAATGCAGATCCTCTTCCTCCTTTAAAATTAGCCACTGTTGAAGAAATTTAGAGTCCATGCAAGCAGATGACTGAGAGACTACCCACTCCACAGGCTGTTAGTAAAGAGGATATTGGCAGACACAGTTGCTTCTGCGTATTGCAGTGGCAAGCCTGTCTCTTTTTTGACCCAGGAGCTGTATCTTCAGATGGTGCAGATTGTGCCAGCTGAACAGGTGATCAGGTCACTTGTCCTGGATGACCACAGCTGCGATTTGCCGATGGTTTCCTGCTACTGGTGTGAGGAATATACTACAGCTGCCTGCTTCATAGGAGCTTTGGACCAAATGTAGTTCATGGGGTAAATTGCTGATGTGATGTTCCAGTAAATAATGGGATGTTTCTATGTTTCCAGAGTGAAACTGTTGTCAGTGATGGAGGAACTTCCCATTCTGCAATGCAAATCATTTTTGTGTTTTGGTGCTGTAAAAAGCTGCATTCTGTTCATTAGCAAATTGATCAGAGTCTAAATCATTTTCATCAATGCTGAACTAGTAGATTTGTTAATCATCTGCAGTGTGTTCAGTGGTTGCTCACGGTGTCCTGTTCCACTCCCTGCCTCAGAAGGGAAAGCAACATAGACTGATGTTGACAATTTTTATTTAGATCAAGAGTACAGCCATAGTGGTATAATGTATTTTTCTATATATATGAACAGTAGGTGTATCAAGTAGTTCTATTATTCAAGCATATTTCAAATATATCATATTAGAATTGTTTGACTCCATTTGTCTGTGCTCAAACAAAGCATTTCTCGCTGCCCTACTTCAGAAGTGTGGTCAGAGCCAGTAGCATGTTCTACCTGCACAGACCACAGAATAAGAGATGGGAGAGCAAAAACTGCTTAAAACTAATGGTGTAATCTTCTGTTCAGCTCTGCGTGGCAATTGAGTCTTGGGGCCTACTTTTGGTTTTAACGTGTTCACAAAAAAATTATGAGTATTTCTTAAAGAGTTAGGAAAAATATGCACATTTGGATAAATAAAAAAGGTGGCTTTATTAATTAGTAGTGATGGAGATATTGTTTTAGATCTTAATGCAAAAATTTCACATTAAAAAGCAGGGAATTGTGTGGTCTAGAAAGAAGATAAGCTATTTCAATGAGTTCTAAGTTACTGCTGTGATTTACTTTGCAGAAAGGTTAATTACTTTTTTTACCACATCATGACATGTCAGCAGTTGTTCATGCCAGAATTGTGTATTATAAAAGCCTGTTGGAATAATACTATATGCATTTTTATCCTAACAATAATACCGCTATACATTTTTAGCATTTTTTGAATTATTAATTTTTTTTTATCTTAAGAAGTTCTTTCATTGGCTTTTCTGTTGTTTTTAACTTAAAATTAAGGCAGTGTTTCTTGTTTTAAATATCTAATTCAGCAGAAAACAGTCAACTGGTTTTATACACAGAACTTTTGTAGAGAAAAGTAGAATTATTTCAGGATTTCTAAAAACATTTCTGCTGTGACTTAAGCCAATGGAAGCTTATATACCAGAATGATACTTTCTATGCATAAAACACACTGTGAAGCCCTGACATGAATCTCTCCATTAAGAAACAAAGAAGGAAGGAAGCATAACAGCAAATGACCTGCAAGTGGAAGAAATGGAAACAGAGTCCAGGTTTTCAAAGCCTCATGACAAACTTCCACCCCTGGTTCACACAACCCAAACTGAACAGCTCATCTTCATCCTGCCTTGTGAAATATTTCAGGCGGAGCATTATAGAACTCTCTGGATCGTACTAATTTAAAAAATTGATTTATTGTATCTGCAATGATTTTTTTCAGGGGTAGTAATATTCAGGCTGTTCATAGAGGATATCGTCTGGCATGGCACAGTGCAGTAGTAGGCAGGGGTACCCGGGGCTAGCTGTGAACAATTTCCCCGGCTCACACTGCATGTTCCCACCAGCCCTGATGAGAACTGATGGATATGAACCTGAACGAAGCACTGCACCGCTGAACCTGTCTGGCTTCTCGGGACGGCGTGGCCTGACTTGGCTGGGGTAACATCTATCCAAGGCAGAAGCAAACAGATCCTACCTCAGATGAATCCTGCGTGGAATAATACTCTGTTCTGTGCAGCGAACAGGAATCCAGTGTGAGTAAGTGCAACTGCTTACAATTGCTGAAGTTATCCTGTTTCCATTCCCTGAGGTTTGAAATGGGGAAATCATCATTCTTCTGAAATTGCTTATGTTCTAGTGAGAGTTTTTATCAGATCAGCTTTGGAACGTTTAATTGTACCTTGAAAAACTGTGTGAAAA
>NW_010230160.1:9523-10630 GCF_000690775.1 Eurypyga helias | reverse complement strand
TATTTTCAGGAAAAAAAAAAAACAAGGAAAAACAAAGGCTGTGTGTGCTACTATATGGTGAATATACTTTATATTACCACAACAATTTTGCTTCCTGAAGTGTTACAACTTCATATGAGAAGGAAGAGCTTGTTTAAGTTAAGCTGTGATGGTACTTCCTGGTCAGCACAATGAAATCCTTAGTTGGGATATCCTCAATAAATAATGCCTTCTAATTGACTACTTTGGTGTATGCCAGTAGATTTTTCGATGTAGTTTAGGAGGTGCTTTTGATTCATAACTGAATACTTCCTGAAGGGTTACCTTCACTCCTTTTATCCCTGCACCGCTAGCGTAGGCTCCAGTGGTGTGTTCGTACCTGGGTGCACACTGAGAGGTGGTCAGCATCCTTGTGTTTCTGGTTTTGTCCGTTGAACTTGGGCACTGCCAAATGCCTGTTTCCTTCTGTCGCTTCCCCAAGCCCAGGCTCAGCGTCCCCCCACCCGTGTCGCTGCACCAGGCAATGCAGCAGCACCACCCCGTGGGAAATAACGTTTCTCCTCACTTCAAAAACAGTAGGCAAGAACTCGAAGGCAGTGTTTCCCCCGAGCATCCCTGGGTGGCACGGTGGTCCAGCGCAGTCCTCCACAGCCCAAAGAAGGTAAGGCACAACAAATAGATTTCTTGCATCACTACTCCTCACAACCTATGTCTTTGCTCTGGAGCAGTTTGAGCCGCTCTGACTCTTCATAAAAATTCAGACTCGTGTTGTTCTCAAAATACTGTATTGCTCCTCCTTGTTTCCCCAAGGTTCATTTTCCAGGAGAAAAGGAAGAGGAGAGGCTTTGGTGGCAGGGTGTGGAGGGGGCAGGGATCTGCCACCACAGTTTCAAGACCTTGCACCACCTCTTCCTCAAATTCTTCACTGCTGCCCTCTGTGTCCTCGAGAGGGTTTGGATGGCAACGATGCAGACAGAGACTCAAGACTGAGACGGGCAGGGAGGTCACCTAATGTACCCTTTAGGCCACATGGCTGAGCACATCATCATAGGTAGTCAACAGCTCCTGACTTCAGCCCTACTGTTCCTACCAGCTTTCAGGAGTGGTGTGTCAGCCCCGCTTCCAGCC
>NW_010230160.1:0-9511 GCF_000690775.1 Eurypyga helias | reverse complement strand
CTTTCCCTAGGTAGGGCCACCTTTGTAAGAGAAGCTGACAGGTGGTTGGAAGACAAGGATAGATTTTGCCCCAGACCTTTTGTAGGGAGAAGGTGGGTTATTTTATGTACACTGCTAAGGTCCTGATCACTTTTTCTTGCACTATGAAAGATTCTTTGTGGGAGAGCTGAGTGGGGAGAGGTTTCTTGACTTTTCATGATCTGATGTCATATTTTACACTCCTTCTGGCCTGTCATCCTGTGTGTACATTCAGGAAAGGAATGCACCAGGATGGCTGGAAACAAAAAAGCAAAGGACGGAAGTCCATCCTAATGGGCTCTGTCACCAGTTTGCTTCATTCTACGCTACTGGCTAGGACTCAGAAGCATTTTGGCAGGGCAGCATTAGTTTTCTCTGTGCATCATGATCTATTATGCCAAGGTACAATGCTGTGAAATTAGGCCAACCTGTTTTAAAAGGAATGCACCAGGATGGCTGGAAACAAAAAAGCAAAGGACGGAAGTCCATCCTAATGGGCTCTGTCACCAGTTTGCTTCATTCTACGCTACTGGCTAGGACTCAGAAGCATTTTGGCAGGGCAGCATTAGTTTTCTCTGTGCATCATGATCTATTATGCCAAGGTACAATGCTGTGAAATTAGGCCAACCTGTTTTAAAGGATACTGACTTTTAGTTGAATGTCTGAAAACAGTCACCTCCTCCACCAGTTCTCTGTGTCCTTTCAGCCCTTTCTTCCATGCACATAGACTGTGTGGGTACCCACCCCTTTTCCCACATACCCTTTGCATTCTGCTGCCCTGTTTTCCAGAGTGCGTGCAGCTCTTTGCTCTAGCTGAGCTCTGCCCTCCTCATCCAGGTCAGTACATTTTTTGTGTGTTTTGTTTCACAGGCATGGCTGCAGATAGCCATCTCTCTGTCATCTCAAAGACTGCCTTTCCTTCCACTCCAGATGTTTGCTGCAGTGGTTCTTGAGAGAGCAATTTTAGGCAAACTAGACAGATATTAGTTTGTGCACAGTTTAATTCTTTGGTGCAACACTGCTTTGCTGAGTGTTCAGGAGAATAAATGGGGCCTGATCCTTTCATATCCTGCCAAAACTTTATTCCTGATACTTTTTTCAACGGCTGTTTCCTTTTCTTTCATCTACTAACATGAGGATTGGTCAGCAGAGAGATAACAGAGACAAGAGTTGCTAGATGAAATGTATTTAATAGTTCACAACAATAATACATATTTTGTAAGCTTTTCAGTGAACTAGCCAAACAGTGGTTATTTGTCCATAGTTAAGTAACATACAATGTGGTAAGCTTAACAAGTCTTCAAAAAGGTTTCTTCTAAATAACACTAAAAAAAGACATTATTTGAATATTTGAAAAAGCATCAGAAATTCCGTTGGTGTGTAAGCATGCCTTTCATGTGGATAGATGAAATGTTACAATATGATTCCCTTATCTTTTTCATAGTAGAAAGTCGGATCTGATTTCTATCTTAGACATTGTGTTCTACAGATCGTGACTTAAACGCAACCTTTGTACCAGTGTCAGCACTGAAGACAAAGATATTAGTCTCAGCTATTATTTAGTCTTTTCAAGCATGCTCTCTGTTGGTGAAGGAACAAACAAATGAACAATCATCATCTGCAGTTTCTACATTATCACCAGACAGTCATGGCACCAGATGTTTCATCTGGTTATAACTTCAACCTTAAAAGAAAAAAAAAACCAAACAGTTTTGAGATTCTGTTGAAATGTGCTTGGGTTTGGAGTTTTTTTTGATGTCAAAGATTTTTGGGAGCTTTAGCCTGAGATGGAAAGTCGTAGCTCATATAATGCACACAGATATTCTTCATTGTCAGGACACAATGTAACAGCTTTCTCATAGCACTCAATTGCTTCATGTTTCTCACCGTCTAGATTATGAACAAGTCCAAGGGTACCATAATCTGTTGCATCTCCTAAACCCTTATGAATTCTCTGCTCCAACATTTTTTTCAGAGCATTTTTGCACTTATCTCTTGCATCAGAATCTTCTTCAATTTTCAGCCCTTCTAGGTAATACTTAATGGCTTCAGATTCTGATTTTATATGAAAGCGCTGAAAATTGCCATAATTGTAGTAGAAATATTGTTTATCATCATCGAATAGAATATTTATCTGAATTGCTTTCTGAAACGCCTCTTCAGCTTCTTCATACATCCTTCCTTCTGCATACATTCTTGCTAGGTCAAGAATGGCAGAAAAAAAATTTGTCTTTAGGTCTGCCGCTATTTTAAAATGAAAAATGGAAAGTTGGGTGAGTTCCTTCATTTGCTCTTGGGGTGGATATCTTGTAGCCTTTTTCAGCTCTACCAGCTTTAGTTTGTAGCACATTCCTAGTTGGTGATGAAAAAAGGCAGACTTTGGTGTTAACACTAGGCCCTTCTTCAAAATCTCCAGTGCCTTGTCCACTTCTCCTTTCCTTCTGTAAAATTTGGCAACATATCGCATTAAATAAGGAAGATGAGGGGTTTTCTGCATTGCTTCTTCAATGTACTTCTCCCCTTCATCAACTTTCTCTAAGTCCTGAAGTTCTAACGCAAGTAATGCCATAATGAAAGTATCCTTCGGATTCAGTTCGACTGCACGCCTCAGGGGCTGAAGGGACAAGCTTAGATCTTCACGCTGTCTGGAGGAAAGATGTTCCAAACGATACATTGCTGTTGCATAGCCACTATTAAATTCTGGGTTATTGGGTTCATCCTTCAGAGCATTTTCAAAGCATTTCATTGCTCTCTCATAGTATTTTCGCCCAAACTTTAATAATGCCCATCCTTGCTCAGCATAGATCTCTGGAAGCTGAATCTTCAATCGAGCAGTACTTGAAAGCTTTTTGCAGCTGTTTTCCACTTTGCTTACATAAGTTTGAGCTTCTTCATATCTCTCCATGTGGTAATAGATCCAGGCATAGTTCCCCCAGGTAACAAGACTTCTCTTGGCAATTTCATCTGGATGTTGCTTTTGCACTTCTTCTTCAGCTTTTTGGAGATTTCTCAGGGCTTCTTCATTTGAATTCTTTAGGTAGCATACATAGGATAGTAGATTATAACATGTGATTTTGTTTTTTGTTAAAAACTCAATCTGATCCCCTACTGTGTCCTCTAGGTTATTGACATCCACATCCTGCTTCAGCAAAGTCCATGTAAAATGGCATTCTAGCTGCAGCAGGGAGCTCTTCAAGGAGTTCTTGGAAATTGTACTAGAAGAAATCAAAGAAAAAAATCATGATTATACTGATGTAACCAGTAGCTGTCTTCAGGATCACACCAGTCTCCCCAGTTGCTTGTACTTAAGTGTATAAGCCCCCCAGGGTGTGCCACCTCACTCCACTTGCTGGTACAGATCACACACTCACCCTATGAGTCCCAAGAAGTTGGCTTTGGACATCCAGCAGCTGCTCAGGGAACCTGTCTCTATCCAGGTGCCTTACCCCTAGATGCACACATGCATACTGACCAGACTCTGTTTACATACAGCTGGTCCTTAATAGGTCTTTATCTTTCTGTTTTTCAACATTTGTTCCTTCCTAAATCAGAGATCCCTTATTTCCCTGCCTTTTGTCCCCTCCCCAAACATCCCACAGTAAGTCTTGTGCAATCCCCAAATGCTTTTCCTTGCACCTTGTAATGTGTCCCACATCTCCAGGCAGCTCAGACTGTAAGGCATGCCTGTGCTGGGTGCCCCCTGGGCCCATGGGGCTGAGGGTCCCCTGAGGCAGCTCTGGGAGGGCCAGGCTGGGGGCTCATATCCCTGCGAGCAGCCAGGGCAGGTTGTTATTTGGGTTGCCCCTCCTGGTATTGCCTGCCTGTGCCCCTGCATGGGTGTGCAGAACAGCTTTTATTGCACAGCCCATCAAGGACAAGCCTTTACAATGCAGAAGCGAGAATGCTTTAGCCCACGCTACACTCTCCCTTAAAGAAGGAACTATAGAAGGAACTCCCTTAAAGAAGGAACTAGATTACTATTTGTAATCTAGGCTTCTTTGCCAAATCCTTCTTTACTAGAAAGACTTCTCTGCTCTCCCTCCTGTAAAACCTACAGGGTCTAACAGCCTGTGGGGTACAACATGTACTGCTGCCCAACCACACAATCATACAAAAGAAGTCTTTTGGGTAAAAAAAAACAGGAGTGAGTGAAAAGATTGGAAAATTACAAGGAGGTAAATCAAACAGGAATCTGGACCAAATTCTTACAGGTTCTGGGACAGCAGGAAGGACACCAGAAAAAGAGACACCGAGTACACATTTCCACCCAAGCTATCTGACATAGAGGTATGGAAGGGATGGTCAGACAAAAAAGGTACTTATAAACGCTGTTAATGCATAAGTTTGGCTTAAAGAATTCTTGTGCCTTTCTCAAATAATATCCTCTGCCTAACTGATGTATTTGATTGGTATTAACAACAGTTCCTAATTAGAAAGCTGTATGTGAGGTAATTACAGTTCTGGGATGAAGGAGAAATGAGAGCAAGTTCCTGTTGTTATCACTGTCTTGTTAGAAATGTTTGACTACAGGTGAATACCATAGAAGAGCAGAAGTAGCTTGAAGCATTTAAGTAGTCTGATTCAATTAAAAATGACATGTGTGTTATGAGAACCATGAAAATGTCCATGGCTGAAAACAGTGAAAATTAATTCATGAAAAGACATTTATGGAAAATTAATATTCATGAATGTCACAAAACCAGATTTGTGATGCTGAGATCAAATACACTTTAGCTTAGTTCAACACGTAACTGGTAAATGCAGTTTCCAAAGTTGTCATAAACAGCCTGGCTTTGTCTTATTTGAGTGTGTGTGTGTGCCCCTGTGCATGTGTGACAGTCTTCAGAAAATGTTACCCCCCACCCACTTATGATCCAAGCTGCAGCACAGAACCTGCACTGCCCTGTTTGCTGGTCCTCACAGTAGTAGAGATCAGAAAGTAAATCCTCAAAAGCATCAGTGCCAGTTGCCCATTTGTCTGGGTATCAGCTATGGCTGCAGCCTGGATTTGTCCCTAAGCTGCATGCATGCAGTTTTTCTGACTGTCAGTTCTGTTCACAGAGACTGGCCCTTGTCAGAGAAGTAATAGCATTACAGTATTCAACAGCATCTTTATTTTGATTCTTCTACTAAATATTCTGTAAAATATTTTCTGCTGATTGGATTCCCCACGTCCCTCACTGCTTGCATTTATGTAAATAATAAGCATTGTTTTCCCGTGGTGTAGCAAAAAAAGCATCTTTCAGAGACTGGGTTGCTCACTTACCTCATGATTTTCCTTTTCTGCTCAGTTGCT
This sequence comes from Eurypyga helias, assembly GCF_000690775.1. NCBI lineage: Eukaryota > Metazoa > Chordata > Aves > Eurypygiformes > Eurypygidae > Eurypyga > Eurypyga helias. The sequence continues at coordinate 4,197 of NW_010230160.1, read as the reverse complement.
TAAGGTAGCTTCAAAGTCAAATGAGTGCTGCTCACTGTTATGATTCCCTTTTATGTGCTCCAGCCCTCATGCGACACGTGACCTGCGAGTCATTTTCCAGGAACCAGAAAGTGAAACTTCAGTTTATGTCTGACTCTGACAAAGAAGCTGGAAGAGCTGCCAGTAGGGGAATAGAAACTTAAGAGTGACTAAGCTGCTTTTTGCAGTCTGGCTCCATGCTGTGCATTACACTGTGTTGTGGAGAATATAGCAACAGCTCCTAATAGCTCCCAGCCTGTACTGTGTTCAAATCCAGGGAGAATAAGGATACGATAAGGAGAATATTTTAGGTTAGTAAAAGCTGCCCTGATTATCATGCACAGGCTAGGGAACGGTTATTTCTCCCTCCTGCCTTGCTGAATCTTTGCACAATTTTGCACCCTGTTTTAGGTTCACAATTTAAGGGTATCGTAATCCACATAGCATTTGCACAATATCTTATCGCCCTGTGCCTGCACCAACCTCTATGCCCCATCCTGCGTCTCCAAATCACAAGGTCTCTGCTATTGCACCAGGCCTGTATTTCTCCACACTAGGTCATTGTCCTAGTCCTAAACATCTCATCCCACCTAGAACAACCGCTTGTTGCTGCTCTCTACATAAAACCCCAGCTGTACTGTGCAAAGATAAACAAAAGATAAACAAAAGCAAAATAAATTAGATACAGTCAATTCAAGAAATTGCAGTCACAGTAGTGCCGAGCAAAACAAAGCTGCAGGCAGGTCAGGAACAAGCTCAGACAGAGCAGGCCTGGCAAACCGCGGTCCTGAGGCCATGCAAGCTCAGTGCAAAGCTTATAACCTCTTCCTGGCAACAGCAACACCGTATTGCAGGGCTACACGTTGACAAAGAGGTGGGGCAAGGCTTGGGTACTGGAGCATCTATGGATATAAACAACTCACTGATGCTTAGATTTAAAAAAAAAAAAAAAAAAAAGCATACCTGGCTTGATAAAATTGATTTAAAGGGTAACAATGAGATCAAAGAAATAGTATCTAACATATGTAAAGGGTACTATATATAGTAAATTAGGACGTAACCTCAAGCTGCAGACCAGCGAAGAAAAATAAAGGTGGAAAAACGTGTTAGCACACACATAAAAACGATCCAAAGCGGATCCTGGGGAGAAGGAGAAGAAACCACCACCATTAGCATCATGTTTCTTGCAAGAAAGGATGCCAGTGGCTGATAACTGTCTTTGTTATCCTCTCCAGCTGGATGAAGCTACTGATCTGAATGCCCAAAGAAGCAGTCTCTAGGGGGAGGAATAGAAACTAACAAGTGTGTGTAACAATTTCAACCAGAATATTACTATTCTTGTGGCTTTTTTCCTGTAAATAAGTACTTTAACTGCATTACTTTTTTTTTTTGTTAATAATTAGATCTAGACTGATGATGATTCCTGCACAGGCTATGTTCATTATACTAACAAAAAAATTCTTGTCTTTACTTACCTATATAAGGTTTGATTCTCCTTACCCATAAACGAGATTTTTAAATTAACATCACAGAACCTGTCTTTATTCTTGAATACATTCTATTTTAAAATGTGAGAACATCTTGTTAAGAAATATGTTTAATAAGATGCTGTTTAATGCCCTTTCATAATTAATATCTGTGGAATTTGAGCCTCCACACTCCCCACCACCCCCACCCCCCTTTTGAAAGAATAAGCCAATAAAAACGCATATAGGGGTGCCTCACAAGGCTGCTCATAGTTCCTGGCATATGGCAGTGTCAGCTCCCCTTGTTTTATTATGTTCTTAGTGGAGAATGCACAAGGTTGTCCCTCTGTCCTAACGAGCCAGAAAGTCATTTATATCAAATGTCATTATCACCTCAGGAACTGCTGCTGCTGCCATCATGTTCAATCTCTGCCATTAGGGACAAGAAGTAAGAGTATTCCATGGTTTTATTTATAGATGTGTATCATTTCTGGCAGCCAATTGATATGTTTGCAAGAATTTTAGCTTCTGGCTTATAAAAGTTTACCTTCTGTGGTATGAACAGGCTTGTATCTCCACCCTTCTTGCCCTTTCGTTTTCTCTTTTTCCCCTCCTTTTCAAAACAAACCAAACCAAAACAAACTAGTCTTTTGTGTGAGAGCTGCTGGTTTCTACAAGAAGTTGGAGAGACCTAGTACCACACACACCTATTGTGTCTCCTTTAAGTGATTTGTGAGTGTGTGTGTTTGGCGGCTTCTGTTGTTTGGAGCGGATGTTTCAGAGCTCAAAAGTCAGTACAGCTACTACTTTGAGTAGCATGTAACTTTTAGTAACCAGGTATTTGACAAGTGAGGAAAAGAGGCAGTGAACTGGGAAGGAAAAGGATTAGGGTATCTACACAGATTCATGTATTTTATGGAAAATAAATGTTGCAGGTACTTGTAGAAAAATCCATTTGAAAGGTTTTTGCAAGGTTAACACCAAATGTGGACACTGAAGATTTACTATTCTACTGAGTATCTATGGTTCCTGTCTCTCTGTCCTCTATGTCTGTTTTCCTTGGTACATTGCGTAGTATCTAGCTTGGTACATATGGAAAATACAGCAATTTCTTTTCTGGAAGGCAAAATTTTTCCCTAGTTTACATAATTTTTATTAATTCTGTTGCATCTATAAGCCTTGGTTCGACACAAATGCCTATCAATAAAATAAGTGCAGGAAATTGCTTACAACATAGTAAGTGAAAGTAAGAGAGTAGTTATGCAATGCCTTCCTGCAGCTATTTTTGTAATTCGCACGGCACAGCACAGGAAGATTCGTAAATACTTCTACAGCCCTCCTTCCTTCTCTTTGGGGAAAGCTGCAGCTGGGCTGAGAGCTGCATTGCATCGCAGCAAATGCAAGAGCTTCTTGAAAAACACTTGTCCAGAAATGGGCTGGAAACAACAACTGCATTCATGTTTCATACAAAGACTTTGTTTACTTGAGTGTTCTGTACATATACAAGAACAGGGAATGGCTTCAAAAACATCTACGCATTTTAGGGAGAAAACTCCTATCTGTTTCATATTTCCATATTTCCTTGGAGCTGAAATGGATACCTGCTGACAAAGAATTCTCCTCTGGTATCATTAGCCCAGCCAAACAATTGCCTGAAATGCCAGGATCACTTTAAATATCCTATTTTATGCTGATTTCTGTTTAGACTAATTTAGCATATAATTACTATGTCTGAAAGCAGCAGTTGTGGCATTTTATAACTTGGGGTTTCCCCTAGAGGGGAAGAGGACCCTGTAATTAATTTGACAGAAAACCCAAGTGAATCACTGAGCAGTATTTTTGCTACCCAAGCCCTTTAAAACCAAAGGACCCTAAGAAATGGGATCTGGCAATGCAAAGGCGTCACTTGCATCGAGTCATGTATCCATGTATCAAAACAAGGGGATGCTCTGAAAGCGTCAGTGATTTTTCAATAAAAATCTTAATGCTTGCTAAATAAACAGAAACATCTCTATTCTTAACACCCTCCTGCTCCACCACTGTGTGTTTTATATTAGGTTTCTCTACTACTCTGGAAATATTACTATGGATGTAATAACATGAAAATTTATATTACAGGATTGAATTTGGTCCAAGTTTTTGTAAGCCTGGTCACACGTTCCCTGACCGCAGACGTGCTTCTCCGGGAAATGACAGATACGCAATGCGGTGCCAAGGAGTTGCCTCAGAGCATGAAGGTAGAAGAGGTTTGCAGCGAGCTGATGGTATAACCCTGCCAGAACCGTGTGCGCCCATGTAACGTAAGCTCATTTGTGTTAGATTTTGTGTATTTAGACAACGCTCCAAGGTGATGGATGGATGATGTGTTTGTGTAAGAGCAGCAGGGCTTGCTGACAACTCCTTGGAGTCCTTGCGGAGGTCCGGCCCTTCCCGAGGTGCAGGTGCTGGGGCACTGAGGCGGCATCCCCGGGGGATGCTCCCGCTGCGGGGAGAGGCCGTGCTGGGCGAGGCATCGCCCCCTCCTTGCTGCTGCTGCTGCTCGCCCCCTGGATTACGGAGGCTGCGGAGGAGGAGGGGGGCGGGGAAGCTGCGAGCTTGGGGCCGTTGTCGGGGCTGAAAGATTTCTGAAAATGGAGTCCGGGGGGATGTCCGCAGGTATGACGTGAGAAACGCTGAATCACGCCGGCTCAGGCAGCCCGCCGCGGGCGGGGGA
>NW_010230159.1:4300-14044 GCF_000690775.1 Eurypyga helias | reverse complement strand
CCCCTCTACTCCACTCTGGGAGACCCTCCTGGAGCACTGCATCCAGCTCTGGGGTCCCTAGCACAAGACAGACATGGACCTGTTGGAGCAGGTCCAGAGGAGGCCACAGAGATGCTCCGAGGGCTGGAGCCCCTCTGCCCTGAGGACAGGCTGGGAGAGTTGGGGTTGTTGAGCCTGGAGAAGGGAAGGCTCTGGGGAGACCTTGGGGCTACAAGGAAGCTGGGGGGGACTTTTTCCAAGGGCCTGTAGTGACAGGACAAGGGGTAACGGGTTTAAATTGAAAGTTGGGAGGTTTAAATTGCATATCAGGAAGGAATTCTTCCCGCAGACGGTGAGGAGGCAGTGGGCCAGGTTGCCCAGAGAAGCTGTGGATGCCCCATCCCTGGGAGTGTCCAAGGCCAGGCTGGATGAGGCTTGGAGCAACCTGGTCTATGTAAGGTGTCCCTGCCCATGGCACGGGGGGTGCACTCAGATGGTCTTTAAAAGTCCCTTCCAACCCAAACCCGTGATTCTGTGATTCAGATACACTGCAGAGCTCATCTGCAGCTACTTCTTGTTTCTAGGACTGGCTTCGTCAGGGCTAGCAGTGTGATGCACCTTAGGGAGCAGCTGACGGAAAAGGGCCAGTGCTCAAGCTTTACCAACGCTGAGAAAGGTAACGTGCTCTCTGGGGCCTTCCCTGGCCGCTTCGCTGCGTGCCGCCTCATCCAGGCACCGGGCTGACAACTTAATTGTACGCTTCTCCCAGGAACATGCGTTAATATGCCCGCTCTGCTCTTCCTTTATGTGAAAACGCACGTGTTAAATACTTTTCAGCTTTCAAAACTACAAGCTGTTCAACTGAAATTTGTCTTGAAAGCTGCTGCAAAGATAGGAATTGCTGGGTGTCTTACCTGGTGGCAGCTGTTGCCGGGAAGGGAAAAGATGATCTGTGGGAACAGAATTTAAACAAGGGAAATTTCCTTGACCTTTATACTTGGAGTTATACCCTAAGTCCATCCCTGAGGTCCCTGCTAGAATCCAACTCGATCTATCGTTTTGCCAAGATTAACTTGTCTTTGAGTTCTGATAAATCATTTGAGGTTCCTCAAAGACTTTAGACTGGTTAAAAGAAGACTGAAAACACTTATGGCCGAAACCCACCACCCTCTGGGTGCAATCACCACGTTCCCATCCACCCACAGCAAGGCCCCTTATAGTTTACATCAAAAAACCACGTTACACCAACGCCCAACCCCACTGCAGCGACCTCTGAGTGCCCGGATACTAAACAAATGCAGTGATTCTTCCAGAAACAGCAGGTACCATGTCAGTGAACAGCACTCGTGTTTTGTGCTGCTGTGTATTTATTTTTGCCAGGGATGGCTTGAACTGTTCAGTTTCCTGAATTTCCGTAGCTGCCCCTGATTTCGCTTGGAGCTTATACCCTTGGTGTCAGCAGCAACTGCCCGTTAAGGCCTCTGAGATGGTGTTGCTGTGATGCTCTGGCTTGTAAGAGTGCAGGAGCTGAGGGCTGGCTTGCTTTTTTTTCCCACGTTCATCCTAGGATTTATGCTCTCAGCTTTTAGCCCAAGTGTCCCCTTACCTAGAGTAAAAGAGACGATTCCAGCTTCACGGAACGCTGGCTCGTGTTTATCTGGCAGCCTCTGGATGCATTGGGACAAGGCACTGTTCCTGCTGTGGTGTGACCCATGTTTTTTTTTCTTTTTCTGACCTTTCAGATCCCGAGGAGTTCCTCAATCTCATAATGCATCAGGTCCTGGGAATAGAGCCACTCTTGAAACTGCAGTAAGTTTCCCCTATCGAAACGATCCAATTTACCCAGGCCAGGCTCGTTAGTTACCCCCCTCACGATCACTGGGTGTTACTCGCCCCTTTTCAGCAAGGAGGAACAGCTCAGTGAGCTGTGTGCAGCTCCGCTCCGCTGTGATCTTGTCCCAGGTGACACATCCAGGAAAAGACACTTCCAAACTCTTCCCAGAGGTGCCGCCTTCAGAAAATGAGGCTAAAAAACCCTTGTCTCATCCTTAGGGACAGCTAGCAGGGGTTTGAGAAATGCAGTGTCCAACTTCAGTGCAGAGCCAGCAGTATCTGACAGCCTTTGGATGCGTTTGGGATGTGTCCAGACTGTCAAGCTGGCTCAGGTCCTGCAGCCTCTCAAACAGTCAGTCCATGGACGCAGTCCCGGGTTTTCAGGACTCTACAAAAGAGGATGAGAGGCTGAAGGAAGCCAAAAATAACTGTGCTGTTCAGGAGCATAGAAGGGGGTTGTTTGGTTTCCGTGCTCCTTTGTCGAGACGTCAGTCAAGCCGTAGATCGTGGAGCGCTCGAAAAGGCTGAGCACAAAGGTGGCTCTGTACTGCAGCTCCCCTGCGGAGGGTCATCTGAAGGAAATCCTTTCTCTGCTGGCTCAGGGATGTTGGGGCTGTGGGAGATCTGTGCACAACTCGCCTTCTGAATGCAGCGAATTTTGCTCTCTGGCTTTCCTACGTGCGGTTATAAATGGATCTTTCAGCCCAGGAGGAGTTTGCTGATTGTGCCGTGGCAGTTGCTTTAAAAAAAAAATACTGAATTGTCTTTTAATATTCACATCCATGTGGGAAAATCTGAGTTTTGCTTGTAGGAGCAGGATGTGACCCCTCCATAGAGGGATAATGAGGCTGAAGATGGTACTTGTATCCTCTTCTCGTGGCACATAGTTAATATTCAGCCTGGAGAAGAGAAGCTCCAGGGAGATGTTATTGCAGCCTTCCAGTACCTGAAGGGGTACAAGGAAGCTGGGGGGGACTTTTTACAAGGGCCTGTAGTGACAGGACAAGGGGTAATGGGTTTAAATTGAAAGTGGGGAGGTTTAGATTGTGTATCAGGAAGAAGTTCTTCCCGGAGAGGGTGGGGAGGGACTGGGATGGGTTGCCCAGAGAAGCTGTGGATGCCCCATCCCTGGAAGTGTCCAAGGCCAGGCTGGATGAGGCTTGGAGCAACCTGGTCTAGTGGAAGGTGTCCCTGCCCATGGCAGGGGGTTGGAACTGTATGATCTTTAAGGTCCCTTCCAACCCACACCATTCTATGATTTCTGGGTGGAAAAAGGGCTTTGTGTCCGTGTTGCATGAAGCAGCCCTCGGTGCCTTGGGCCCAGAAGCTCCTGCAGGACAAAACCAGTGCGTCCTCTGGGAGCTCAGGTGTTCACGTAGTGCCACAAACCAGCCCTGTGACCACTCCTTGCAGGTCAGGAGGCCAGAAGGAGCAGGACTGTTACTGTTACCAGATATTTATGGACAAACAGGAGGACCTGGTGGTTCCCGACGTGCAGCAGTTAGTGGAACACTCCTTCCTGTCCTCAGATCTGAAGCTGGTGGAGGTGAGCCCAGCTGCCTTCCGCCTCTGCTCTCTGCTGCCTCTTTCTTGCTTCCTCCAGCATACCTGTGCCTGTCACGGAGTCTGCAGTGGGTCTAGTGTGTCTTACAGCCAACCCTGCAGAGCAGCAGGATACAGCCATGTGAGAGAGGTCTTGGGAAATTGGAGCGTGGGAAGAGGGCTGTGCTTTCCCTGTTGCCACTTGTGAATAACGGGAGCATAAAGTCTTTACCCCCAGCAATAAGGAGAGAAGAATCTCTGGGATTTCTCCCTTCTGGCAGAGTGACACTTGCTTTTCTTTTCCCAGATCCCTTCTTGCTTCATTATCCAAATGCCACGTTTTGGAAAGGAATATAAAATGTTCAGCAAAATCATTCCTTCCTTGGAGCTGGATATAACGGATCTGCTGCTTGACAGTAAGTTGTTGGGCCATGTCCCAGCTGGGACTGCGAGTAACCAGGTGACAGCTCTACCCTCTTTGGGCTGTGAGGTGGGATCATGGTGTGATTCTTCTTCCCTGCGTGGAGTTTTGGCAGGGTAAGTTGGATTTCAGACAAGCTCCGGAGAAAACACATCCTCTCACCCCTGTTGCTCCTGCAGGTCCCAGGGAGTGCTGCCTGTGCGGCGACGTCGCCACCCTGGAGTGTTCGGAGTGTTTCAAAGACAAAGTATTCGCAGCTTCGGGCCTGAAGCAGTTCTGCGCCTCCTGTTCCAGACAGGTATGCATTTTCTTTGGCTGCTCACAAAAACCTGCATTGGGGGCTGACAATAAATTGAAACCCCCAGAATACCCAGGTGTCCCCTGCCATCCTTTCAGCTGCTCAGAGGGCCCCCTGCGCATCAGTCCCACTGACCTCATCAGCTGCATGAGTGGGGTTAGGTGCCACACGTTCTCTGCTTACAGAGAGCCTAAATGAGGCCTGATCCTGCTGTAAAGGCAGAGACCACTTGAGCACAGATACACTGTCCTGGGAGTGCCATACTCGCCACCCGAGTCCTTCCTGCTCGGACCAGAGTCCCTTCGCAGTGGGTGACGCGAGCGAGTCGATGGGCACCCCTTTCGACTCCTTTCACACACCCATTTCCACTCTCCAGTGCTGCTCTTTCTATAGAATAGAATCATGGAATCTTAGAATGGTTTGGGTTGGAAGGGACCTCAAAGACCACCTAGGTCCAACCCCCCTGCCATGGGCAGGGACACGTTCCACTAGACCAGGTTGCTCTGAACACTTCCAGGGATGGGGCATCCACAGCTTCTCCGGGCAACCTGTTCCAGTGCTCCCCCCCCTCTCTGGGAAGAATTTCTTCCTGATATCTAATTTAACCCTCCCCACTTTCAATTTAAACCCGTTGCCCCTTGTCCTGTCACTACAGGCTCTTGTAAAAAGTCCCCCACAGCTTCTTTGTAGCCCCTTCAGGTCCTGGAAGGCTGCTATCACGTCTACCCAGCGCCTCCTCTTCTCTACGCTGAACAAGCCCAATTTATTTAAGCTGAACGTACTTATTTAAGCAAAGTCTAGTAATTCTTAACACTGCACAGAGTGCTGGGCCCTCCACGCTGTCTCACCAGCAACTTTCCTACAGCTTCCAGGCCTTTTTTGGAGGGTAGCAGGCTTCTGTCTCAGTTTCTTGCTGCCAGCCTGTTGACACACCACCACTCCCTGGCACGCAGGGAACGTGGGAGTCAGATCAGTGGGGAATAAACTGGGGTTCTGACCCCTGCACGCTCTTTCTTCTGGCAGGCCAGGTTGAGTTCCGCCCTCTCAGCGGTGCCACCCCATCATTTTTCCTCAGGTTCACTCCCACTACCGACGCAAAACGCACAAACCGACGAGGCTGCATATCCCCGAAGAGTTTCACAGCCGGAGCCCCCGGGGCAGTCAGCAGGTCCCTCGTGAGAAGATGGAGCTCTTCGCAGTCCTCTGCATCGAGACCAGTCATTACGTCTCCTTCGTGAAATACGGCCCCGAGAACGAAGACTGGATGTTCTTCGACAGCATGGCTGACAGGCACGGTGAGGACACGGTGCTGGGCTCAGAGCTTTGATCGCAGCCGGGTGCTGGGCGGCTGCGGGGGGTCTGCAATGCTCACTGTGTAGGCACTGGTCAGTCCACCTGAAGCCTCCTGCGTGATTTAGGCTCTCCCTGGACGCTGCTTCCAACAGTGACCGTTTAAGTAGACCCTAGAGAAGAGTATGGCCAGGCCAAGTGTGAGTTTCTCCTAGGGCTTTCATCCTGTGGCTGTGTTCAAACAAGGGATGTGTTGAGCCACCTGGGATTGGCTGAGGACCATTCTCCTGCCCTTCCCAAAGGCTGCAAGAATTGGGCTTGTTCAGCCTGGAGAAGAGGAGGCTCCGAGGAGACCTCATTGCAGCTTTCCAGTATCTGAAGGGGGCTACAAGGGTGCTGGGAGAGGACTTTTTACAAGAGCCTGTAGTGACAGGACAAGGGGTAATGGGTACAAATTGAAAACAGGGAGGTTTAGATTAGATATCAGGAAGAACTTCTTCACAGAGAGGGTGGTGAGGCACTGCGACAGGTTCCCAGAGAAGCTGTGGATGGCCCATCCCTGCAAGTGTCCAAGGCCAGGCTGGATGAGGCCTTGAGCAACCTGGTCTAGTGGAAGGGGTCCCTGCCCATGGCAGGGGGGGTGGAACTAGATGATCTTTAAGGTCCCTTCCAACCCAAAACATTCTATGATTCCCCATTCGTTGGCCTCTCAGCTAAGGCACCACATTACTGCTGAGTGTGACAGTATCTGCTTGAGCTGTAGGTACTCATCCCTTGCGACCTGGTTTGGACTTTTCTCCTTCTTTCTGGGTTAGGTGATGAAAATGGCTTCAACATTCCCACGGTAACGCTGTGCCCTGAAGTTGCCAAATACCTGGACTTGCCACTGGCTGTGCTGGCCCTGGAGCAACCTCGGGACATGGATGGAGTAGCCAAGCGCCTCTTCTGTGACGCTTACATGTACATGTACCAGAGCAAGAAGATGGCGCTTTACAAATGACGCCGCCTCGGGCTGGTGCCGCAGAGCAGCGCGGCGTTGGGTACGTGAGCTTGGATCGACCCTGCGGCTCCTCATCGGTGAAAGCAGCTGAGTCTGGGTGCACTGAGCTTGCAATTCTGCCTCTTCTTACCTCTTGCGGTGTCTGGTATCAAGCTATCCGTGTCAGCCTGTCTGGGTTTGTTAGATCCTGCGCCTGGCCTTAACGGGCGATAGTTTGTACTTCCGGAAAACTTGGACTCTGAATTATTTACATTCAAACTCATTCTGGTTTCCATACTTCCCTTTCCATCCTCCTTACCCACCCAGGCACTCTGCAGCTCCGACTCCTCCCCAACACCCTTTTCTCCCTTCCCTCCAAAGCTGAGGACCGGCACCTAAGCATGAGCAGTTATCCTCGGGTTTGCAAAGAGCACAAGAGAACCGCAGCCTCACCCTCACGTGGGCTGGTGGAGTGAGAAAACCAGGAGGTGTGAGCTGTGCCAGCATGGTTAAGGGCCGGGACGAGGGTTTTTCACGAGGCCTGGGATGTGACCCCACACCTAAAGCTGGGTCCTGGAATCGTCTGCGCTTCCCTTATCCAGCACAAATACTCTGGAATGAGATGAACTGGACGTCCCGAGCTGCAAATATGCTTAAAAAATAGATGTTTTTGTCAGAACAAAACTGGAAGGAAGGTGGAGCAGAGGAACAGCATGTGAGCCCATTTATGCTGTCCCCCTTTTTTTTTTTCCAAAGTCTGCACTATTGCTACGTGATTGGGTGTTTTAACCTCACTTTTAGCACTTAACATCCCATCTTTGCGTCCACTTCTGACATCTGTGCCAAAGGCAGGGCCAAAAGGGAAAAAATAAGCACTTTTGGATTTTTCTGCTTTGACTTGCAGTAAGGATTAGGGTCTCGGAGTGGGAACTTGTGTTCCTTAAGTTAAATTTGCAACCTGGGGGGGTTCTCTGCCATTAAGCACATTCTGTCATGGCAGTGGGAAGGTGTTATGGGAGTCGATGCTATGAACTGGGTTGCCCAGATTCACTGACAGGACACCAAAACCTGGCTCAGAGGAGACCTTGGAGCCCCTTCCAGTGCCGGGGGGGGGTGGTATAAGAAAGCTGGGGGGGACTTTTTCCAAGGGCAGGGAGTGACAGGACAAGGGGTAACAGGTTTAAATTGAAAGTGGGGAGGTTTAGATTAGATATCAGGAAGAAATCCTTCCTGGAGAGGGTGGGGAGCACTGGAACAGGTTGCCCAGAGAAGCTGGGGATGCCCCATCCCTGGAAGTGTCCAAGGCCAGGCTGGATGAGGCTTGGAGCAACCTGGTCTAGTGGAAGGTGTCCCTGCCCATGGCAGGGGGGTTGGAACTGGATGGGCTTTAAGGTCCCTTCCAACGCAAACTGCTCTGTGAGTCTATGTCTTTGCTGAGCATTTGGACCTCAACACTGAGTTGTTGTTTCCTTGTGGCAGAAAATCACAGAATCATCAAATCTTTTAGGCTGGAAACGACCTTTATGATCTCCAAGCCCAACCAGTAACCCAACTCTGCTGCTACCATCACTAAACCCTGTCCTTCAGCACCATACCCACGTCTCTTGAATCCCTCCCAGGAGGGTGACTCCCCCCTCCCTGGGCAGCCCGTTCCAATGCCTGACAGCCCTTCCGCTGAAGAAATTTTCCCTGATATCCCATCTAAACCTCCCCTGGTGCAACTTGAGGCCGTTTCCTCTTTTCCTATCGCTTGGGGAAATGACGTCCCGGGCTTTGTTCAGTACGGTGCCAGCGTGGAGTAGTGGATCCCAGTACAGCAGCGATGAAGAGGGTCCAACAAAGAACCTCAGAGATGAAGGGACTAAGGCATCTCCCCTGTGAGGAAAGGCTGAGCAAGCTGGGACCGTTCAGCCTGGAGAACTTCATCCATGAACACCCGAAGAGAGCGTGCAAAGAGAATGGTGCCGGGATCCTCTCCATGAGGTCCAGCGACAGGACCAGAGGCCACAGGCACAAGCTGAAACCACCGGAGCTTCCCGCTGGACATCAGGAAACCCCTCTTCCCCAGGAGAGTGACAAGCCTTGGTGCAGCTTGCCTGGAGAGGTGGTGGAATCTCCTTGGAGATACTCAAAATGCTCATGGGCAAAGCTAAAGCACCAGCAGCTGGAGAGGCTGTTGAGGGGCTGGCGAGGTGGTGGCAGCTGAAACAACAGATGCTCCCGAGGATGGTTTTACCCTGCTCCTGCTTGTGCATCGACCTGCTGACCTCTGCCTCATCCTCTGAGCTGGAGGGTGCTGCTGTCTCACCATCTTGGTCTACTTCACGGTGCTCTTCATTCCTTCTCTCCTAAGAACTCAGGACAATCTCTACTCAGGTACGCTGGGCTCTTCTCTCTCTGGTGCTTCTGCTCTAAAAATGGCCATTTTAATAGCAAAGAGATTTACTAACTGTCTGTTACAAATTTGGGCACAATTACAGAAAATACGTGTGTCTCCGAGAACATTCAGTCTGTGCAGGGTTTTTTCCCATTCCATACAACTTTTCCTGACCCTGTTTTGATAAAGCCTTCCAAGAGTTATTGCCTGGGCATGAGACCCACCCCAGTGGAGCTACAAAGGACTTTTCCCTGGAATTAGGGTCCTAAGATGCCACAGAACAGGGCTGCGAGGCTGAGGCCACCTCCAGCTGCTCCAATGGGTCAGCGCTTGCTTTTTCATTCCAACTTCAGTCATCACCCACAAAAGGAGGGACACGGAGTTAAACAGTCAAGCTGAAGGCAACGAGTATTTTGAAAATAAGGGCGGCCACGTGGCGTGGCCATAGCCGTGGCGGGTCAAGGCCTTTATTTCATTTTGCTTAGGATGAAGTTAATTGTGGGGATTAGTGCCGCGCTTCCTCTACAAAGGTCAGGTTAGAGAGTGCCACTGTCAACCTGGAGCCAGCCTCCGTGCCCGGATACAACACGGGAAGATACAAAAAGTGGCCACGGAGCCAAAGCCCAGAACAAGAAGGGCAAAGTGCATCTCCCACGGATGTCCCACGGATATGGGTTGGGGGACAGGCTGGCCCTGCCCATGGTAGGACCCCTTCCTGGAGCCCCCAAGACATGGTGCTGCTTGAGGAGCTTGAGCTGGCCACCACAGATGGTGCAGGGCTGGCAGGGCCACCGAGGGGCAGCGCTGCCACGGCGGGAGGCACAGGGTTTGGCAGGGCCACCAAGGCACTGCCATGGCAGAAGGTGTAGTGGCCAGGCCGCTGAGGAAGGCAGGGAAGGACCATTGCTTCCAGAGGACGTAGGGGGGCACCTGCCTCCCAGCTCTTCCTGGCTTATCCCTCTGTCCAGCTTTGCTACTGGGACCCCAGGGAGCGCTTCCAGTTCCTGCAGGGTCCTCGGGTCAGC
>NW_010230159.1:3314-3700 GCF_000690775.1 Eurypyga helias | reverse complement strand
TGCACGTGGCTCCTCACCTCCGGAAGGCTGGGCAGCAGCTCACACACCTGCATGATGGAGATGCCGGACCGTGTCCGTGCGAGCGGCCGGCCACCCCAGCCCCAATCCCCAGGGAGCCAGCTCCAGGCTGGACTCTGATGCCACCATGTCCAGAGTGGCACCTAGGTTACTGGGACAGGGGACACCTCAGACACAGGGAGACTCAGAGGTTTAACCCTTTGATTCTGCCATTACTGCCAAGAAACCACCCCCTTGGGCCTTCACCCAACGTGGGGGAGGGCATTCCAGCCCCGGGAGGCAGAGCCACCTCTGACCTGGCCGTCTCGGAAGTATGTGCGATGGAGGGGCTCCACAGTGGTGGGCCCGGCCTTGGAGGCACCCTTGTG
>NW_010230159.1:2859-3293 GCF_000690775.1 Eurypyga helias | reverse complement strand
TCATCGAGTCGCTCCAGGACACGGACCACCAGCTCCTGCCCTGTGGTGGGCGAGGGCTCCTCCTCCAGCGCCATGAGGTCCATGAAGGGGTGACCTGCAGGGGTGCCAGCTGAGGGACCAGGGGGTGCGTGGGGCAGCAGGGATGGATGGGGTGGTGGAGCAGGATGGGGGGGATGCAGGTCAACAGGGCAGCACCGTGGCAAGGGTGTCCCAACTCACCAGCAGCATCATAGAGCCGATAGATCGTCTTGGTCCCTGGGATCGTGATCTTCTCCTCCTCTTCTGTGAGCTTCAGGCATGGGGAACCGTTAACCTCCACCAGCTGTAGGAGAAGGAAGTGATGGAGATGGCCACCGTGCTTTTGTCACACGCACCAGTTCATGGTGGTGCTGAAGACTGTGTCGAGCTGGCAGGCCAAAAAATCCACCGTATAC
>NW_010230159.1:1706-2377 GCF_000690775.1 Eurypyga helias | reverse complement strand
GGAGGTGTCCCTGCCCATGGCAGGGGGGTTGGAACTGGGTGGTCTTTAAGGTCCCTTCCAACCCAAACCATTCTGTGATTCTATGCGATGTGATGATGTTGGCCCCGCAGCAGCATCCCGTAGGGCCGGAGCCCCCTGTGCCGCATGGCTCCAGCCGTGCAAAGCCTGGGAGAAGCTGGGGAGCCCCACACCCCATAAGCCAAGTGGGGCAGAGAGCTGCCACCCCTACCTTGTAAACACAGCCCAGCGACGGCTGCAGGGGACACGTCACCAGGTTGGTCCCGACGCCGATCATGTTGATCTCGCTCCCCTGGCACAGCAGAGAACACAGTGGCCACCAGCAGCCCAGCCCTACTGCTGATTTTTTAAGCCCGTGCCTAAGCCAGAGCCATGGGGCAGGTCGGATGCTCTGCCCCAAGGTGCCTGGTGTCTGTCCGTCTGATCCACCCAAAACCTGTTTTTTTTCCCAGCTTGGAAGCAATTTGTTCTCTCCCAGGGATAAAGTCCCAGGTGACTCCCACCCCAAACCTCAGCGGTGCCATGGAAAGCCGAGGGGACCGTCCCAGCCCCACAGCAGCTGCCTCACCTCCCGGCTGAATTCCTCCAGGCTCTGCTCGCTGATGTCGTTACTGACGGCGATGGGGATGGTCTCAAACCAGGGCACCTGGAAG
>NW_010230159.1:1243-1663 GCF_000690775.1 Eurypyga helias | reverse complement strand
CACACCCCTATCTCCTGCGCGCAGCATCCCCTTGAGCAGCAACGTCTCCTGCCCTGGCAGGACGAGGCGCTGGGACCCCAAGGAGGGGAAGCCGGCGACTGTTGGCAGCACATCCCACGGGGGTGGGGGACTCACCGAGCACCGCAGGCTCGGAGCCCGCGGCGGATCTCCTTGGACTGCTGGGCCAGGTCCCCGCTGTCCAGGCGCACGCCGATGGCCTGGTAACCCAGCTGGTGCAGGGCCAGCGCCACGGCACAGAAGTTGGGCAAACCGCTCCTGGCACGGGGGAGGAGAGGGTTAAGTGTCCCTTCCCTGGCAGGACACGGACCCAGGGCAGATCCAGCAGCCTGTCCAAGGCCTGCATCCGGCAGCAGCCATGCTGCCAGGTGGAAAAATCCCTGCTTCAAGGCCAACGAGCAA
>NW_010230159.1:952-1172 GCF_000690775.1 Eurypyga helias | reverse complement strand
GCAGCCATGCTGCCAGGTGGAAACATCCCTGCTTCAAGGCCACCGAGCAAGGAGGGACACGTCTGTCCCCTCTGTCACGGTGGCAAAGCTGTGACAGCTGTCCCAGCGCCCTCACCTCCTGACGCAGTACGTGTCCAGCAGCCCCTGGAAGTCCTGCGGGAAGGCGATGGCGTAGGACACGAAGGCGGCCAGCTCACCCCGGTTCGCCTTCTCGGGGGGG
>NW_010230159.1:392-812 GCF_000690775.1 Eurypyga helias | reverse complement strand
CGGGCAGAGCATCCCGCCCCCTGCTCGCGGCGATGCTCACCCGTGGCTGCACCTCCTCCAGCGAGGTGAAGGACATGATGAAGGAGTGGGCGACGGTGCCGCGCACCGGGATGCCGTAGAGCTTCCCCGCCAGGACGTTGCTGGTGCAGTCGAAGCCTGCGAGGAGGGACAGGGGGGACACGCGGGTGATGGTGTGGCCGCAGCGCCGTGGGATGCCGCGGGGCAGCACTCACCCCCGATGTAGGAGTACTTGGAGGCCGAAAGGGCACCGTCCGGCCCCTGAGCGCGACGGAGCCCAATCTCCATCAGCTTCATGTCCGGACCGGCAAGGAGTCGGAAGCGAGCGGCGTTGGTGGCCACCAGGCTGGGGGAGGGACGAGTCAGACTGAGCCAGGAGGGGGGCCAGCAGCTGGCTACGGG
>NW_010230159.1:0-212 GCF_000690775.1 Eurypyga helias | reverse complement strand
CAATGTCCCCATCCTTCCGCGGGACGCCGGAGCCGCACGGGTAGCGTAAGGGTACAAGGGAGGTACCAAGAGTGTCCTACCCTGGGAAAGACGACGGAACCCTCCGGCACAGCGGACACTGTCACCTCCGAGGCGTCCAGGGTGGCCAGGTAACTGAAGAAGGCGTCCTCCGTGGTGCTGGGCAGGACGGAGCGCAGGTAGGCGACATCTGC
>NW_010230158.1:48244-48528 GCF_000690775.1 Eurypyga helias | reverse complement strand
CCAAATTCCACAGGATGCAGGATGCGAAGGGAAAAAGGAACACCCGAAGGGCGGGACAGAGGTGTAGCTGAATAATTAAAACTCGGTAAAGGCCTCTTTGTGCCTGGCAGCGCCCGGCGGGCTCACCGGCAGAGAGCAATTAGTAACACAATCAGGCTGCTTTGTGGGAGTAAACACAAAGGCTACAGGGAGAAGGGACAGGGAGCTGGCGGCCCAGCCTGGTCCTGTGCTCCCGCGGGCACGAGTCAGCCCTGCTGCTGGACGAGAGGCCGGCTCCAGGCAGC
>NW_010230158.1:43787-47753 GCF_000690775.1 Eurypyga helias | reverse complement strand
GGGGGGTTGGAACTGGATGGTCTTTAAGGTCCCTTCCAACCCAAACCAGTCTGCGATTCTATGATTAGTTACTCTTCGCACTGAAAACGTTTTGGTTTCCTGGGAAAGGGATGCACTCTGGATCTGACACGCATCCAACTCCGAGGGGGTACATGAGGGGATGTTCAGCTGAGGGCAGCAGGGGAAAACGCTCCAGTTACGAATACTTGGGAATAGCTGACATCATCAGGGTGAACGACTGTTGCGGTGCCAGGAGGATGGGTGCTGCTCCCTTGTCGATCTGCACCAGCGGCGGGGTCTGGATGGGCGAGCTGTGAGCAGTTCCCATCACTGACTCGTTTGAGACCAGTTACAGCCTGATCAGGGAACAGAACGGACACGCTGATCAGCCCTCTTCGTCACTGCGGTACGCCTCCGCTAGCTGATCAAAGCCAACTCACCAAGCAGCGTTTGGGTTGAAATCAGGTGAAATTCACTCTTGCAGCTGATTCCCAGCAGGGAGGAGACAGGACAGGAACCGAGGAGCCCGACACGCAGCTGCAGTCTGCTGCTGGGGTTGGCTGAGCACTGTGCTGCTCCAAACCGCTTCCCTGATTCCCCTCCCTACCCCTAGGACACAACTTGCTTCAGCAAGTGCAGTTACCCAGCCCGTCGCGTGTTGCTGATCAGGATGACCTTCCTCAGGGGACTGTTTCCATAGGAAAACCAGGGAGAGAGAGAGAAGGATTACAGAATTTTGTACAAATCTGTCCGTTGTAGCAGCGAAAGCCCAAAAACCCAGTGTAAAATCAGCGTAACGGAGACTGCGGAGTCAGCTCCCGCCCATCAACTGGGCCAGAGCTGTGAACTTGAGCTAGATGCGCTGGTTTTCTCCCCATTGCCATAAATGGAATACTCAGCATTCACTTACGGAGGCTTCTATCATCTCCCGCTTTCATAAACTGACTGCAGAAACTGGGAGAGAAACGCCGAAAAGCTGCTGACCTTTGGAACAACTAGAGATAGCCAGGGTACGTGGGGTCGTTTTGGCTGGCGAAGTCGTTCGAACGAGGACGAAGTGACCAGATTCCCCTTCCTGAGTCTTACTGAGGCGTCTCAGTACCTTCAGGTTTCTGAGAAAATCCTAAATACAGAGAAATTCCGAGGGATGGGAACTATCGGTGATTTTGTGTGCAGCCAGAGCTTGGAGCTGAGTGGAAACCTCGGAGGAAGCAACTGTGATTCATCAAGGAGAGTTTAGCCGACACCAGGTTAAGAAGTTAGCACGGGATTCCAGAACAAGGTTATTGCACAGACGAGCGCGTGCTCCGAAAAGGCGACGTGTGCACCGACAGGGCAGCGCGTGCACCGACAGGATGACGTGTGCACCGACAGGACATGCACGGACAGGGCGGCGCGTGCATCGACAGGGCGACGTGTGCACCGACAAGGTGCGTGCACCGACAGGACGATGTGTGCACCGGCAGGATGCGTGCACCGACAGGGCGACATGTACAGCGACAGGACGGTGCGTGCACCGACAGGATGACGTGTGCACCGACAGGGTGACGTGTGCACCGACAGGGTGACGTGTGCACCGACAGGGTGACGTGTGCACCGACAGGGTGACGTGTGCACCGACAGGGTGACGTGTGCACCGACAGGGTGACGTGTGCACCGACAGGGTGACGTGTGCACCGACAGGGTGACGTGTGCACCGACAGGGTGACGTGTGCACCGACAGGGTGACGTGTGCACCGACAGGGTGACGTGTGCACCGACAGGGTGACGTGTGCACCGACAGGGTGACGTGTGCACCGACAGGGCAGCGTGTGCACCGACAGGGCAATGCATGCACCGACATGACGGCGTGTGCACCGTCAAGATGTGTGCACCAACAGGGCGACATGTACAGCGACAGGACGGTGCGTGCACCGACAGGACGCTTGCACCGACAGGGCGACCCGTGCACCGACAGGGCGACATGTACACCGACAGGGCGGGCGGGGCGCGGGCCCCGGCAGGGCGGCGTGCCCCGACAGGGCGACCCGTGCACCGACAGGACGACGCGTGCACCGACAGGGCGACGTGTGCAGCGATAGGGCGACGCATCCACCGCCGGGGCGACGCGTGCACCGAGCGCGGCCCTTCCTCCTCAGGAAGCGAAAACGTTAAAGGCCGCCCAACGCTCCACGCTTCGCCGGCAGAACCGGCAGCACCCTGGCGCATTCCCGCACACTCCGTCTCCGAGGGCTGACATCCGCCCAAGGGCTGACATCCCTGCTGCAGGAGATGCTCCTCCCGACCTCAGGTGATGAAATCCAGCTGGGATGCAGGATAAATCCAGCTGGTGCAGACGACTGAGTTACACAAGGCAGAGCAGAGACACTCACCCGGTCCTCCTTGCTTAGGGGGAATGATTTCCAAGCACTTTGCTTATGTTCATTCTTAAAACCACCTCATTTTTCTTTCCTGGGTTGGATCCCTGTGAAAAAAACCCCAATGAGTCCAGAGCATCCACCCAGTGAGGAATACCACAGTGGAGCACAGCTCGCTGCCCTCCTTGGCTCCGGGTTTTGGCATGTGCGTGCGTTTTCCCCGCACGTTTTCATTTGGACGTGAATAATTTGAACCTTAAACCACACATTTCGCGCAGCAAATTGAGCTTTCCTGCCATACAGGGTGAAAGAGCCCAAACGGGGCTCACCGAGCTCCAAGCTCAGCCTGATTTTTAATTGCTTATTACTGCTTGGCCCTTCATTCCAAGGGGTGGAAGAGGATCCCGCCCGGCGGCGGACAAGGACCTCACCCAAGGTACCGACCCTCCGCTGCCGTCAGCCTTGCTGCGATCCTGGGGGCCGGTGGTTTATCCGTCCTCCGTCACAGCGGGTGTTTGGCAGGGGCGAGGGTATCTGGAAGAGAACGCGGGTGTAACGCCGCGGCACGACGGCTGAGCACCGGGACGGCCAGCGGTGGGCAGGACCGACACCTCGCTGCGTCCGGGGACCCTGCGCAGAAAGAAGTAGGTTGGTGTTAGAGAAGGATTTGGGCAGTCCAGTGGAGGGTTTTGTTGTTTTGTTTATCAAAGGGCTCACAAGCTTGGGGTTTTTTCACTGCACACCCTTTAATGGCCTACAAGGAACCTGAGAGGGACTTTTCCCAAGGGCAGGGAGTGACAGGACAAGGGGTAACAGGTTTAAACGGAAAGAGGGAGATGGAGATGGGACATCGGGAAGGAATTCTTCCTGGAGAGGGTGGGGAGGCACTGGGACAGGTTGCCCAGAGAAGCTGTGGATGGCCCATCCCTGGAAGTGTCCAAGGCCAGGCTGGATGAGGCTTGGAGCAACCTGGGCTAGTGGAAGGTGTCCCTGCCCATGGCAGGGGGGGGCACTGGATGATCTTTAAGGTCCCTTCCACCCAAACCATTCCGTGACTCTATGATTTTACTATAATTTAAAATATGGAGCAGGAGTGTGTTTGGGAAAGGACTGACATTTGGGGCAGCAAATAACGTGTCTCTTCAGATGCTGCGATTCCACTTAATCTAGGTAAGACTTTGGTCTGAAATCTGGATATTTTTGGAGAGTAAAGCGGATTCTGAAACTTTCCCAGCTGATTCCACATCTGCTTAGCAAGCTTGTGCCTATTTCCCCGACAGATGAAATATTATTCTGCCCTGTGTGTGAGTCCTGCAACCATCAAAGCAATGGCTATATGTAGGAACGTGTATTTTTGTTACTCCAAAACTCGCTTTTTCCAGATCGCTGTGGAGAGCTCACATGTGCAGCCATTTTTTAAAAGGAGGGGACGCCTTCCGAGCGATCCTGGCTGTGTCGGGACTGGATCTGTGTGACCAACAGCAGGGCAGGAGGCCACCAGTCCTCCACCGGCCGTAAGCGTTCCTAAAACCAGTTCAAAAAAACCCCATTGCCAGTTTCTTTGAAGCTCAGCGTTCCAATGTCACAGGGCCGAGCGCAGGGGCCTGAC
>NW_010230158.1:27524-43556 GCF_000690775.1 Eurypyga helias | reverse complement strand
TGGTCTAGGGGAAGGTGTCCATGCCCATGGCAGGGGGTGGGGCTGGGTGGGCTTTGAGGTCCCTTCCCACCCAAACCCATCTGTGATTTCGACTACTGTCATTATTTCACTGCCCCTGCTAAGAAAAGCGAGCAAACGAACACGCTGAGATTTCCTTGAAGCTCTAAAGCTGACGGGGTGACAAACCAGGGCACAGCCCCAGCTGAAGATCCACCCAGCCACGGCCGCTCCATCTAATCGTGACCAATCAAAGGCGACGGGGGAGGCAGTTTTACAAAAGGACAGGTCAAAACCGAACTGTCCCCCAACCACGTCCCCTTCCTCTGCGCCCCCAGCGACCTGCCGCGCGGAACGTTTCAGAAATAACGTGAAAATAGGAATTAACCCTTTCGGTCTCAAAGCGAAAAGGTCCTCTGCTTGAGCCCCAGGGCACCGACGTTGCCTCGGTGCATTTTCCCTTCAGGGAGCGCTTCCTTGGCTCAGGCAGCGGAGTCGGCCATCCCGAGCCCGATCCCCCGACATTCAAGCGAGCGGCTTTGGCACAGCAGTAGGACAGCTCGGGAGGCAAAAGCCTGACTCACACCCCGGCTGTATCAATCCGTGTTTTATCAGAACAACACTCCCCTTGACAGGAATCGAGCTCCAACCTCTCTTCAGCAGCATCTTTCAGCTCCGGTCCCAGCACAGCCAACCTGTCCGCAAGAGAAACCGCAGGCGAGGTCTGCGAGACGTACACCCCAAACCCCAGAAGTAACACCGACCCTCATCTGCTCTGGAACAGCTCCTGGGCTGGGGGATGCTCACCAAAAAAAGCTTCTTGTGGGTTGTTTTTGATGGAGGGGAGAGGGAGGCAAAGAGAAGGCGCAAGGAGATGGTTGTTTACTTGTAAATAAAGCCGGATGCAAGCACTGTATCCAAAAAGTAAGTTAAAGGAGCAAATCGGGGAGTGTCTCAAGTTGGAAGGGACCCTTGGGGATCATCAAGTCCAACTCCCTGCTCCTAAAACCGCACCAGAGGCTCCCCTACCTCTGAGGGGTCGGTGCCACAGCACTTCCCTAGGAGCCTTCCCAGCGCCTGACCGCCCTCGGCAGAGAAGGGGGTGCAGGCCCCAAGTTCCACCGTTAAGAAAACGTTGGTGTTGCGGACACTGAAGGAGATTTTCACCCCAGTGTTGTTGTGAGGAGGAAATCAATGCAGATTTTTGTCATCACTCCATCACCAGGGCTCATCCAGGCGGGACTATCCCGTTACGCCTGACAGTAATCGGAGAGGCACGGAGGCGCACTCCTCCTCCTGCTGCTGGGAAAACCTGTCCCGCTTCCGTTCCCATTACTGCGCAGGAATAAAGGACCCCACTGTTAGCTGCACAGTTTAGGTCTGCATCTGAGGTCTGACACAGTGAAACTGCCTGAAAGGAAAGAAGGAAGGTATGGAGGTCTCTTCAGTGTTTACCTTGGCCAGGTAGAGCGGGGTCCTCGTTAAAAGCTCGTTAAAGGCATCATTCCGGTATCCCTGACGTGCCGGGACACTGCAGCCCCAGCCCTACACTTGATTCTTATGGGCTGACCATCATGTGAGCCCCGTTTCAGCTCTCTGCTCTTCCACAACTCGTCCTGACCCTCGGCCGAGCATCGCTTTGTCTCCAGTGGAAAACCAAAGAGGAGATTTCCTACTAAAAGGACAAATCCCAAACTTACTCCCATGCAAAATCAAAGTCTGCTTGTCTGCACGCAGAAGGGAGCAGGAGCAGAGTCTGCTGAGACCATTCAGTTTGCTCGCTGACCTGTTACCCCTGTCGCTCCCCTTCACCTGCTCGCACGGCCTTTGCAGCGTCCCAAGCCAAAACAGGGTCACCTCAACTCGCAGCTACGGGACTTCTCCCTCCGCCTGTCGCGCCGGCATCACCACGCTGCACGTTGTTTTGTCAGTGTGCAGGAAGCAGAAGGGAAAGCAGCTTACTCCTCGGAAACGGCAGCGGCTCTGCCGTGCTGACGGCAGGGAAAAACACCGGGCGAGCAAACCGCTGCCACTCGGGACGGTCGGAATCCCCGTTTCAGCCCCGTTTCTGCCATCGAGACAGCGCCCGGGCGGTACTCGGGAGCACCGCGCCTTCCCCCAACTCCAAGCTCACCCCTTTCTGGTGCGCACCACGGCTCAGCGCCGTTTCACGGGGCTATTCCCTCATCCCGAGTCCATTCCCTCTTCCCGAGTCCCTTGGGTTTTCAGGTGTTTAACAGAAATTTGCTTATTCCTTTACCTTCCACATTCTGTCCCGGCTAGTTCTTTAGCGCCCGACTAGGGGGTGCTCAGCTCCCACCACATCTACTCACGATCAGGACGGCGCGTGCTCGCTCAGCTGCCCTCACACCTAGCACTGACCGCCGGGACAAGGTAAAGACACCGTCGCCACGTGCCCTCCGCCGCTCCCTCCGAGCTTTAGGTCCTTTGAAAGCAGCAACGCTCTCCGAGGCTTCGAACAGAAGACAAGAGCAGGAGGTGAGTTTCACATTGACATTTTTATTAACGCCAACCGTCGGAAATTTATTGTGGGTTTGGGGTTTTTTTTTTTTCTTTTAAACAATAGCACAAAAATGTTTCAGGGAAGCAGTCTGACAGTTAGTCTGATGACCTTCTGAAATACAGTTAAGCCACACCAAATACGAATTTCCTGTTAAAGAAAAAAAATAAAATAGATGGAACTCCAACCTTTGCATTAGAGGGTGTTGTGTCTGGTTAGTAAACCACGCTGCTTCGCGAAGGGAACGATGGCACACAGCTGAGACTTCATCATCACGCCAGTCATCACTAAGTTAAGGCTTCTGAATCAAATGACCATCAACATCACAGAAAGGAACGAAGAAGCTAGTGTTTGCTACGGCCAGGAGGAGGTCGAACGAGCTGGATCTTTTAGACAAGTACCGGTGTCTGGAAGAGAAGAGCCCTGCCCTAACAGCGGCCAGGAGAGGCAGTCGCCTGGCAGGGGCCCCTCCTCTGCATGCAGTACGACTTAGTGAAGGAACAGAAAGAAATTGCGCGGATCTTTCTCTTATTTAATGTGGCTATGAAAGATGTTTCCTCACGATCCCGTCATCTCCAAGAAGGACATCAGCAAGTGGAACCAAGGAGAAAAACCGAAGAGCAACAGAACATTTTTTGTTTGCCGAGAGGTAACACAAAAGGGAGGGAAACCTACTATATCCTTGGATTGGGGGGGTGGGGGATTTGCAGGAACATCTCCCCACAACCTTGCGCTGAGGATGATGCACAGACTCTAGGTTATACCAGCCACCTGCCTTTCCGAGCGACCTGTTCCACACGAGGCATTAACCCATTCCTGCCCCAGACTCTCCACAAAATTCCACTGACCTCGAAACCACTGGTTTCCTTTTTTTTTAGGGGAGGAGGGGTGTAAAAAACAGAACATCTGTCAATAAGAGTGTCAGGAGGGGGGTGTTAAATATTTTAACCACTGACAAGGCTTGAGGAAGTTTCACAGTTTTGTTATGCTCTATTTTATTACTATCATATTTACAGATTTTTCTCTCTTTTCTTTTTGCTGAATTGCTGATAATTTTAATAGAATTTCAATCTGGAGTGTGAGCAGGAACCAGTTAACTACATTCATTGTCCAATCCCCATTGGTTTGAGAAAAAGGACTCCAAATTCTTGGCATATGAATCAGCTGTTGGGTAGCTCCTCCCTCTCCCCATGAGGCGGCAGCAGGACTGCAGCGGCGGCATGCACGGATTCACACCAGGGCCGGCGGGGCCTTGCGCTGCAGGAAATACTGGTGGATGTTCTCGGCGTCCCGCTTCAGCCAAGCCGCGTTCAGCAGAATATTTTCGCAGCACTGCTGGACAGTGCGTTCTGCCGATGGAGCTGGGTGGCTCTCAAAGAAGGCCTGTACAGAAAGCACACAACCATCCGTAAGGGCGTAAAGCGGCACAGACGAGTCGCCAAATCCCCTGGGTTATACAGAAACGCTTTGGTGAACTACAGAATCCCAGACTGGTTTGGGTTGAAGGGACCTTAAAGATCATCCAGTTCCAACCCCCCTGCCATGGGCAGGGACACCTTGCACTAGACCAGGTTGCTCCAAGCCTCATCCAGCCTGGCCTTGGACACTTCCAGGGATGGGGCATCCCTAATGCTCCTTGTCTGACTACAGCTCATCCTCCCACCCACATCCCAGACCCTGGAAAACTCGCTTGCCGAGTCTGCGAGCTGTGCAACCCCAAGTACAGAGTGGGAACAGCAACGTGCCTCCATTCCTCTGCGGAAGGAAAGCCGTGCTGCCCCGAACCGGCCCAACCACTGCCCCCCGTCCTGTCTTGTCCTTGCTGCCAGGGCCAGCAAGCAGCACTCAAGGAGATGGATTCCGTCTCTCAGGGGGAAGCAAGAAAAGAGCAGCGAGTCCAGTGTGTATTTCGGGATACTGGGAAGAACACATAACAGCAGCCCAAGGCCGTTTTGCAAAAGCATTTCTCTAGGTCTCAGATTCCTTAGCACTCCACCTAGGCCTCTTTCCAAGCTGCACAATGACCTCCGAGCACCAGCAGCACTTGAGTTTCGCTGAATATTCTTCACATTTCTTCCTCCAGAATCAACAATATCGATCCCCTGCAAACAGCTGAAGCCACTGCGCCAGAGGCTGCTGTGACTTTGCACTTTACGATCTGTTCAAGGGTGGAATAATCCGGCGGCGTGGCCGGGAGTCTCCCCCGTCTTCACGCCAGCAGGTCACCTCACGCTGCGAAGTGACAGTGAGACTCGGACACGGGAAGTACGCCAGCTCGAAGCCAGGTGTCCTGCCTCAGGAAGTTCTCCTGGAAAGTGGTTATGATTTACTTACGGATGACTGTTCCAGTAAATGTTTTGGAAAGCGTTCCTTATTAAAAAAAAATGAACTACAGTGCAAGATTTCTCTGTAAAACCACTTGTGCAGGTAACTCTTTTCTAAGAAGGGATCATTAGATGATAGAAAACGATAGACAGAGCTCGTGGCTCAGCATGTATTTGAAATAAGAAATTCTCCTGAGCGTTTTCCTAACGGGAAAATGATTAAGGACCATATCTTTTAGAATTATTTAAGTTTCTTCTTCCAAGAAGGAGTCCCTGTAAAAGTGTGGGCAAGGAGCAATTAACAAAACCTACAGGCATTTTTGACACGCTACCAAGACCAGCGGCTACGCTCCCAAATCCAAGGGCATGCTTGAGCCCGGCAATGAAATCCCATCGCCTCGAGCCACCGGCGTCACGGCAGATGCTGCAAACAACCCACCCGCCTTGTGTAAGGCCTCGCTCCTAGCAGACAGCACAACGCCCGCAGGAAGCTTGGACCTAGAGTACGGAATTTAGCCAATTCCTGCCGTGTTAGGGCTGCCAGGGAGTCCCTGGGTGCCAACGCAGCCAGCTGCAAGCGTGCCAGATCCGTCTGGGGAGGGACAGAGCGGTGGTGTGAGCCTCAGCTTCCTATGGAAGTTGTAACAAGTACGGATTTTGCCAGGATTCGCTCTAAAGGTTGTCTTTTGGGGCGTCTCAACACCACTGCCAGCCACATTGCGCTGGATTTTATGAAAAGTTGAAGCTAATGACATAGAAATGACTAGAAGCTGGATATTACTTTGTGAAAAAGCTAGTTTAAGACATTACAATACAATAACTCAAGCTAGAGCAGTGTGAGTCGGGGACTAGGGAACAGTCAAAATGGGCAGAGCCACAGTTCAAAAACCGCCCAGCGGGTGCCTACAGTCTAGAGCACGTGATGCTCATCGCAGACTTAGTTCATCGCTGAATTAATTAAAATTGCTTACCTTAACTTCTGCAGCCATTTTATCATTTGCAAATCCATCCACTGTTAGCTGAAGGGGAAAAAAAGTTTAAGAGGGTGAGCGTTTAGCATTTCAGAGGCAACAGCTTAGTCTTGGTCACGTATGTGAACAGGACTTGGCTCACGGCTGCACCTACCTTTATTAGTCTGGATATTAAGAATCCACCTTGGTATCGATTATAAAGTTCCTCCCAGTTGTCCCTTACAAATTTCCAAGCAGCTTTCCTCCCCTGCTTGCTGCCTCCAGCTACTCCACCAATAACAGATACCGTGTCCTGGGGACGTACCTCTTCCTGAAGATGGAAACGGAGACAAGTATTCAAGGCTGTCTCAGCAGCTGCAGCACGCTGGCTTTATGCATTTCTATGCTGAATCTGTCAACAACCGCTTTTTTCTCCCCCCAAAAAAGCCTTTAAGATAGACCTCAAATATTTAATTAAGACTCCACCTCCTACTCTAGCGCGTTCGAAGCGCACGGTGCTGTGTCAGCCAGCGCGCGGAATGCGCCTGTCGCTCTTGGGAGATAAAGAAGCAGCAACTTTCCCGGTAACTTACTGAAAGTGCAAAGGTGAGAACTTTTTGAATCAGTTCTGGTTGAGAGATGGCTCCAAGAACTCGTTCGATTCGGTTCTTCTCCTCCTGCATGTCTGCTTGCTTGTGAAGCTTCAAAAACGAAGTGAATAACGTTACTGCGAGGTACCAGAGGCCGAGTTCTTACCTGGCATTACTGAACTCGCTGCACGTGCTACGGCTGCTAGATCGGTCCTCCAGCCTAGTAAGTGACCAGTGGAACTTGCTCATGAATCATCTGGCAGCCATCTGCATTACGGACCTCGTTACACACATCAGCAGCGAGTACCATAGAATCCCAGAATGGTTTGGGTGGGGAGGGACCTCAAAGCCCACCCAGTCCCACCCCCTGCCATGGGCAGGGACACCTTCCACTAGACCAGGTTGCTCCAAGCCTCATCCAGCCTGGCCTTGGACACTTCCAGGGATGGGGCATCCACAGCTTCTCTGGGCAACCTGTCTCAGTGCCTCCCCACCCTCTGCGGGAAGAATTCCTTCCTAATATCCAACCTAAACCTCCCCACTTTCAATTTAAACCTGTTACCCCTTGTCCTGTCACTCCCTGCCCTTGGAAAAAGTCCCCCCCAGCTTCCTTGCAGCCCCCCAGGCACTGGAAGGTGCTCTAAGGTCTCCCCGGAGCTTCCCTTCTCCAGGCTGAACCCCCCAACTCCCCCAGCCTGTCCCCATGGCAGAGGGGCTCCAGCCCTCGGAGCGTCTTCACCACTGCTGTTATAAGGTCAAGTAGGACTGAGCCTCCAAGGAAGAAAAATAATCCTCCAGTGACAAACGCATCAATCCACTAGATGGCAATTCCACACTACGCCCGGACCATGGCACGCCCTCGTGCTCGCATCACGGGTGAGGGATCGCACGGAGCCTGTACGCAGATAAGTACATCCCCGAGGGCCTCCGTAGGGTGGAATATTTAGCTTTTCATTGCATAAGCTGGCAGCGTGAACAAGCGTGCACCCACCTTCAGCATAGTGTCTAAAGTTGTACTATCTCCATGCTTCAAAATAGTTACATACACCTAGGAGAGAGCACAAACAAGGCAGGCCCTTCAGAAATTGCACTTTGAGAAGCGCAACAACCAGTTTCTACATATTCGGGTTCAATTTCAGACAAGCAAACCAATCGAGAAGATACCAGCACCGATCCCTCTTATGTTTAGGACTGGATTTTAAGGATACATCAACTCCTTTACCTCTTCCTCAGTTTCAGCATAATTTTGGCAATCTCAACCGCAGCAAAACACCAGAACAAGGGATCTTTGTACCCCACCCTGGCTCGTACTTCACGTACGCTGCATCCACACGCGCCACGGTCAGGCTCTGCGCCCTGCAACGCCGAGCTGACGCCTGCAGAGCTCTCCCACCGGCCCTGCAGTTCACCACAGTGCTTTTAAACCTGCAGGCTGCTCACGGATGGATCAACTCCGCTCAGGTTCGGCACTGCACTTGAATAGTCTTCAAACCCCCAAAACCACCACTGTCTAGAGACCAGAGTTGTACCGTGGCAGTTAATGTGGGTACAGCTGAGCTTATCAGTCATCATTATCGGCCACAACAGATGAAGCTTACTTGATTCAAGAAACACAGGGGTGTTTGTACCATGCTCCCCAGTATAATTTTCTTCCTAACTGGACTTATCCAAGCTCCCACCACATCTGCCAAAACCAGTTGTTCTCAAACCTTGACACTGGTTTCCTCTAGCCTCCCTATTCTTGGAAATAAAAGAGTTCAGTGCACACAGTGCTGAGTGAGAGGGGACACTCTTTTGGGAACCAAAATTTACAGTAACCTACAGGACTCCTCAGATCAGCCGACAGAATATGTTTTCCTTCCACATGGTCCTTAAATCGACGTCGGGCTTCTTCTAATGTTGCCTTGTGCCCAGCTTTTCCTAGTTTTCCCAAGACCAGACCTCTCAGGAGGGCATCTAGGTGACCTAATGAGTGAGCAGGAGGGGAAAAAAAAAATATTTGGAGACACAATTCAGCAATTAAGTGTTCTTCTAGCTAGAGCGATCAGGGCAGAGCTGTGTAACAACCCTTCCACACACTTGCGGATATCTCAAGAAATTAGGCCTTTTCTCACAATCCTTGGTGCCAACTGGAGAATACATTAAATTTTTTTTAGGGCAGAAGGGCCAGGAGAAGATGATTCCAGCCCAAATACAACAGGCTAGGCCTGTAACCTGAGCAGAGTCAGTAATATTCACCACTTGCTTCTACAACAGGTCTGACTAGGGCAGGTAAACATGCA
Source organism: Eurypyga helias (assembly GCF_000690775.1). Taxonomy (NCBI): domain Eukaryota; kingdom Metazoa; phylum Chordata; class Aves; order Eurypygiformes; family Eurypygidae; genus Eurypyga; species Eurypyga helias. The sequence continues at coordinate 34,892 of NW_010230158.1, read as the reverse complement.
CGTACGTGGCTTTCCATCCGTAGCCTACTATGTTCCGTGCACTCCAACAGATGCAAAGCTAGAGCAGAGAATTTCTCTCAGTCACTGACCAGGTAGGGAAAAGCTTTGCCATTTTAACTTGTGCTTGATAACAGAGGGTTGTTCTGGGGGTTTGTGTCTGGTTTGATGTATAAAAATACCCCTGATTGCCTACTTCAGACCCCTCTTCCTCCCTTCTCTCCCAAAATCCCCATGGCTTGGTTTACACACGAGTTTCTCCAAAGCCACACCGGATTTCACAGCAGAAGTCTCCTACCCTCTCCAGGTTTGGGGTCCCATCCCAGTCTCTCGCCTATTGGGGAAAAGACGTCTTTCACAAACACCTGGATTTCGTCATAGAAGTCTGTGTGGGACAAGAGAGTTGAGAGGATCCCCAGGTTACAGCTGAGGTCGCTCCACACAGTATAATTGGGCTCATTCACAAAAGCTTCCATGACTTTTAGAACCTCTACAGTGCTAATGATTCCAGCTCGGGCCTGGGAAAGGGGAAAAAAAACCACAGATTAACCTTACTTCCCAACAGAAGTAAAGACATTTAACAGCTCACCGCGTTATTTTTACAGTCGTCCCCATTCCGTTTGGACATAAACTCTGTTTTCCCTGCTGTGGGGTGCTGGCAGGGGGAGTTAACACGAGTCAGAGCACCGCAGCTGCCTGCTGAGGGCACACGCTGCGTTTTACACGCAGGTAAGCCCTTCACCAGGAGGCAGCTGCCTAACTATAAGCACATTCCGAGAGTGAGAAAGAAGGAGATTAAGCGGCTTAACAAAACTGCAGCAATGCTGGCAAGAAAAAGCAAACCCCCGGAGTCATTCTCAGCCAGATACTACACCCACCAAAATCTTATTTTAACTGAAAACTGTAAAGATTCGGAGATTTCACTAAATAGAGAGTTTTTGCTTCCTGCTTCCCATGAATTAGTAGAAGTCCTGCCTTTCCACCTCTGCCAGGAAAGCTTTAGATTGACTGCTTCACGGCGTCAGGAAAACACTTCCGTGCTCAGCGCAGTCAGTAATACCTACACTAGGTATCTCCACCCAGACTGCTCAGGTTTTTGTTAATCTGGAACCAGACCAGTAATTTATGGTACTGGAAAAGAAGTGACAATCAATTTTTATTATCTAAGCTACAGTCACTAACGATAAAAACATGATTAACGCTGAAATCGAAACAGGAGTGTACACACACGCAGGACTATCGTCTATTTGCTCAACAGTTTGGTCCTGTTAGTCTTGTAATATTTGGGAAATTGCTCAGGCTACAATTTCAAAGCCCTTCAACGAAGCCATGAGAAGAGTTATAGGCTTGAAGCCAGAGAGGCAGGGTATCAAACCCTCATTTTTACACGTTTTCATATACTCGATTAGCAAGAATAACAAAGTGCAATCTGAAATACAGAGTACAGTAACTAATTTAATAATAAACTGAGTAGTATTTGATAAAGTCATTGAGGAGATCATTACAATATCCTTATTTTGATGAGTTAAAAGAAAGCAAGTTCTCAAAACACTTAACTGTGTAAAAAAAACCTACAGTACACCACACCCCTACAGAGAAGAGTGCAACAGGCGTTACAGACAGACTGCTTCCATAGGGTTTAAGGCCTGTAATACAAGTTACAATTCGTCACGCTAATTAATGTATAGAATAATTAATGTATAGATGTATAGAATTACAGAACGGTTTAAGTGGGAAGGGACCTTAAAGCCCACCCAGTCCCACCCCCTGCCATGGGCAGGGACACCTTCCACTAGACCAGGTTGCTCCAAGCCTCATCCAGCCTGGCCTTGGGCACTCCCAGGGCTGGGGCATCCACAGCTTCTCTGGGAACCTGTCCCAGTGCTCCCACCCTCTGTGGGAAGAATTCCTGCCTGATGTCCCATCTCAGTCTCCCTGAGTTTAAACCCGTCACCCCTTGTCCTGTCACTCCCTGCCCTTGGGAAGTGTACAGTGATCCCAAAGGCACTCTGCCTCCAGGAACGGAGACTGACCCTTCAGGCTGCATTGCTGCAGTTACTGCAGCCTTTGTTACAGACCGAACAGCGCAGGCTTGCTTACCAGAGAGAAAAGATCGTTCTGCAGGCCAAGCCTGTCCACAGGGGGTAGGGAGAGGTCCTTGATTGCTGGTATTAAGCTCTCCAGCATGTCAGGGCTATACTGAGTACGGTAAAACCCTACCGTTCCAAGGTTCAACTGAAATGTACCAAAAGGGTAAAAAAATTAAGGAACAAATAAGGAAATGCTTTTTTATTTTTGAACTTCTAAAAAGCTCTCAAAGCGTCACAGCCCGGAGAAGTCACTAGCTTTTAAATAAAAAGAAAAACCAAGTCATAAGTGAGGGAGGAGGATTTAGGATTAAAGAAGAAATACTCAGGCTCAGAAGACGAGAGCGAGCCGACACGGCTAGAGCTGAAACTAGGAGCGTGAGAAAAGAGAAGCTTCTCTTCTAGGGGTAACTCCTAACTGAAGTAAGGGTAGCCATGCTCTGGGAAGATAAAATGCAGGAGACTGCAGGTGCTAGGTCTTGTCTAACCTCCCTCCCACAGCCTGCTCCATTGGATTTTGGCAGAGAACCATTTTCTTGGGAAAGGAGGGCAAGCCCCCTGCCCGGTGTAACAGCAAGTCACGGTCAGGAAGCCTGAAGCGCACTGGCTACACACTGCTACCTACTCGTGTGTAGGGTAGGTGGTCAGAGACTGTGGTTGGTCGGACAGTACGTGGCATAAACACAGGGAGTCCCCTCATCGCTGCTGCTCTGGCTCTGGTCAGCCCAACCGTCAGTGCTCAGGACCACAGCACCGACTGAAAACCTCCCAGCCTGTGCAGCCAGCAAATTCACCACAGACCGAGCTGGATTGTTGCCTTCTCAGGCACAAATCCCAAACCTGACCCTCACTCAGACTGGGTGCTTTCAGAGCTGTTCATTTGTTTCGTGCCCCTCTCTATTACCTCGAGGACCCAGACAGACGTGGCGATTGAAGGGAACATGCAGGCCTGACAGCTGGGATGCCCGTGTTACTTAAAAAGGAAGGTTTGAACAATGATTTTTTTAAAAAAAAGAGACTAACCCTTAATGTTATTTCATGCAGCCACCTCTCAGAGCAGTTCCAGCTTAGAAACAATTACTCTGCAACCTCAGCACAGCAACAGTCCCAGCCAGTTGCTGCCTTCCAGTGTTTAAAGTCAGTTTGACTGGTGTCTGCAGGAGGCCGCAACAGTGAATTTTTTCACTTGCAGATTGGTACTTGTCTGGCAATAGCCAGTAGAAAACCTTCACACTAATGAAGGATAAACGGGACTGTTCTTGCTCAGGATGGACTAAGCTGCAGTTGCCATTGGATACCAAAAAAGCCAACACATTCCAACTCAAAAGCTGCCTCTAATCGCACACTTTTTCTGGGCTCGGACTCCTAAAAGGTTCAAGTTTGCATTGTCTAGACCACATGAAGCAAAGTTATAGAGAGGAGCTGATACTCAACAGCAGCACAGAGCCCCCTCCATAAGAAATACAAGATTGCAAAGGGGGAAAAAAACCAAAAACCCAAGAGAAGAGGAAAATGAAATGCAAGGGAACACTCCAGTGACAATCAAACTTATTCCCAGTAATATGTTCCCCTCTGTGACAACTCACCTTCACCCACTGATCGGGTTTGATGTCTTTCAAAACCAAGGTGAGCTCTGGTTTGTCCATCAGTATTTGCATTTTGGCACAGGTGGGGTCATCACTTGTACAAATACTTATGGGGACCATCCACATGGGGAAATCCTCTCCTAAAACAAGAAACAATAAAAAGGCCTCAGGAAAAAAAGAAATTATGCAGACAACATTGAGAAACTCTGCCTGACATTCAAAAAAATTTCAGCAGCAGTCTGAGCATGCCTACTTCCATTTATATCTAAAAAGGCACAAGGCAAACGGCAGTTCTACAGTTAAAAACCAAGAGTCTGTAAATCACCTTTCAAGCCAAACGTTTCAGTTTCCATAAGCATGGAAAGTGGGTGGAATCTGTGTCTTAAGACAGAGCTGGCTTCCCTACGAGGCATTTTTATTTCAGCACTACTGTAAACCCAGCAGCCTGCAGAGCCCCTCAGCAGCACTGGCCTTCAGCGGGACATCAGAAGGAAAGCATCAGAATGAACCGACCCAAAGAATGCAGAGGAATGCTGTTCCCCATGCAAGGACATGGAAACCACGGTGTGACAGCACACAACCTTAGATTTTCATAGGTCATGGACTGGTTTGGGTGGGAAGGAACCTTAAAGCCCACCCAGTCCCACCCCCTGCCCTGGGCAGGGACACCTTCCACTAGACCAGGTTGCTCCAAGCCTCATCCAGCCTGGCCTTGGACACTCCCAGGGATCTGGGCATGCACAGCTTCTCTGGGCAACCTGTCCCAGTGCTCCCACCCTCTCCAGGAAGAATTTCTTCCTGATGTCTCATCTCAATCTCCCTCTTTCTGTTTAAACCCGTCACCCCTTGTCCTGTCACCCCTCACCCTTGGGAAAAGTCCCCCCTCAGATTTCTTGTAGCCCCCCAGGCACTGGAAGGGGCTCTAAGGTCTCCCCGGAGCTTCCCTTCTCCAGGGTGACCCCCCCAACTCTCCCAGCCTGTCCCCATAGGAGAGGTGAAAAGTTCTTCCCCGAAGTTCTAACAAATAGCAAAACCCCTGAATCCAGGAACACCTGCACCCTCTGCAGAGCGGCTGTTTGATCACAAAACTGCTGCCATTGCATGAAAAGCAACGAACACCCCACTCCTGCTCTTAGCACCCTTAGCACTCATCTTACCAGTATACGGTCCACTGGCACAGAATTTCTTCTGCACTAACTTCAGCACTTTGTCATCTTCTTGCTGAGGAAGACAATAAAAGAAAGAGGGGAAAAAGAGAGGACTTATCAGAACGTCCCATCTCAGCTTCTGTGTATCACAATACATTCACGTGCTCTCTGTAAACAGAGTAACTCGTATTCTCCTCCAGAAAAAGGAGCTTCCTCAAAACTCACCCCCATGCACCCATCACTGTTACTGTAAAAACACACGTGCCCTATTTCTCATTTGAATCTGTTGTCTGACTTCAGCTTCCAGCCAGAAATCCTCACTCACCCTGCAATCTTGCCGAGTGAGCATAATTAAAGTGGAGTGGGAAGCAGAGCGGGTGGCAGGGAGAGCAGGGGACTCCCTCCCCCCAGCACACGCTACCCACACAAAGAGCGAACGCGCCACGTCAGCAAACTGCAAGCACATGATGTGGGGCACTTGTGGAATGACTCCGCGTCCCTGGACACAGATTTGTCACTAAACAAAGCACCGTACCGCCTCCTGATCCAAGAGGATTTTTGAAATAACTGGTTACTACTACATCTGATTCTAAAAGACAGTTCAAGGCAGAACTTTTGACCCAAAGCGCTGAAAAACGCACACTGAAAAACACACAGTTCTACTTACCTGTTCAGCTTTCACATAAATGAGTGGAAATCCCATCTGTTTGGTCCATGTATTCATCACAGCAGCAATAGGTTTACCACTGGCTTTTTCCAGGCTTTCCCAGAGGTCCTCTGCAGAAGAAAAGTCTGGCTAAGGATTCCCAGAGCCCTGACACACCACACGCAGCTAAGGATGCTGTACGGGCACAGGGGGGTGGGAGCTGTTTGCTGACTCCAGTTTGCCCTTTGTGTTTTGGGTTCTGTTTTTATCAAAGTGCAATGGATGCTAGGCCATAAAAAGGAAATAGTTTAAACCACTCATGGGGCGGAGAGGGAAGGAGAAAGCTTCTTTACCACTAAAACGATTGCAATCAATACACACTGTGACAAGGTCTAATAAATATGAGTATTAAATATTCAGAATGGTAAACAGAAGAATCTTCTCCTTGGTATTTTCATATATTAGGGCAACAAGAGCTGACCGAACAACTCAGGCTGTTTACGGCTGAGAGAGGATGATGTTCCACGTCCACATTCACTCCTGATGCACAAAAGAAGATTTCAGTAAAGAGAGCGCTGTGAGAGATTGGACAAGACTGAGCTGTTGAATCACACATGCAGAAGGCAGCTTGCCAAAGGCTTACATGGCAAAGCAACATAGGCCATTCCTAAGGCAGATCGCTACACGGACACGGTTATCCATGGAAAATGCAGCCCTTGCAGGTTGCCTCAGCCGCCTACTCCCGAGACAGAGAACCCCTGAGGAGCCTGAACTCTGGCTGAGCAGGGGACACGCTGCATGGAACCAGAAACCAGCTATGTGCTTGCGTTTCAGTCATCTCAGGTGGAAAAAGTTTTAAGAATCCAGCACTTTAGCACTGAACATTTTGCCAACAGAAATCACTTCCCCTAAGCAGGGAACCGCCCCCATTACCTGTAGCGGCATTCTTCTGCTGGAACTTCGTTAAATACAAATTCATTCCTTTCCGGAAGTCCTGGGAACACACAATTGAATACGTAATGGCACCAGAACGGAGGGTTCCTTTCTATCCCCCCTCTGTACTGCATTTCTAGTCAAGGATCAGCCAAGGAATGTTCAGATCACTATGTCCTTTCATATTTTCCCTCTACCTTATTTGTCCTAGGTAAGTTCAAACAGAGCCCAAATACAAATTGGAGAAAAGTGCTCAAAATACAGGACACAGATTTATTTTTTACACAGTGTTTTTAACTGTAAAAAGATTTGACCATCTACATTAGGCTTTTGACAACGATTACCTCATCACCAATGTAGTCATGCAGCATCCGGATTACAGAGGCTCCCTTGCTGTAAGAAATTGCATCGAAGATTTCATCTACTTCAGACGGGTGGCCAACACTAACCTGTGGTAAACAGGATAATTAACAGTAAGAACAATTTTAACTGCCATAAAAGATTTTGATTTTGCTCATTCTAGCGTTTAAGGAGCCGGTATTTCTCAGTGGAGAAAGCACATGCATACCCACCACTAAACTGTCTTAGCTTGGGGGGCCTACAAGGAAGCTGGGGGGACTTTTTACAGGGGCCTGTAGTGACAGGACAAGGGGTAACGGGTTTAAATTGAAAGTGGGGAGGGTTAGATTAGATATCAGGAAGGAATTCTTCCCAGAGAGGGTGGGGAGGCACTGGGACAAGTTCCCAGAGAAGCTGTGGATGCCTCATCCCTGGGAGTGTCCAAGGCCAGGCTGGATGAGGCTTGGAGCAACCTGGTCTGCCCATGGCAGGGGGTTGGAACTGGATGATCTTTAAGGTCCCTTCCCACACAAACAATTCTATGAATCCCCTCACCCCGTCAATTAAACTTATTCTCATAAGGCTGGGTTATACATCAGCCTTAAGATTCTCCTTTGCATCATGAATGACTC
>NW_010230158.1:25969-27503 GCF_000690775.1 Eurypyga helias | reverse complement strand
AGCAGGAAAAAAAGCTTACACCCAGGTGACAAGAAAAACAAGAGCGACAACTCCAAAGGCAGCACTTACTTCAATAGGATGGCTGTTGTCTAAGGCATCAAGCTCTTGAGCTCGTGTGTAATCAGCAGAAACAAACTGAGTCCAGATATCGTACTCCGGGAAACAGTGATCGACACACAGGTACTCAATCCAGGAGGCAAATCCTTCGTTCAGCCAGAGGTGGGTCCACCATTCCTGGAAAGACAAGAAGGCAGAATAAAGAACAAAATTCTAAGAGCGTTATTAAATCAGCAAGAATTTTCCAGCAAACATAAGCTGTTAATGGTCTAGTTTAGTATAAATCAGAGAAACAGGCGACACTTGTAAGCACAAATCTCTCTCTAGAAAGAATTCACCAGCCCAAGAAGAGTAATCAGCACCCAAAAACTGTCTTCCTCTCTGTCTGAAGTTTTAGAAACTGCGTGGAGAACTGCTCCAGGTAGAAATGAAACTCCCGGAGACAGAGCAGAGGCTCTGGGGGAACAGCGGGGAGCGTTAGCCACCCAGGGAGCAGAGTCAGTGACGTGCAAGGCCACAGTGCAGCAAGAAGCAGCAGAATCATGGGCAACACAACAGTGCCTTCTTCCAGCAGCAACTGCAGAAGACTGACTTTGTTTGGGTTTGTGGGTTTTATGCTAAAGAGTTGGCTTACATAAAGGAGAAAACCTGGAATGTCAAAAAGCGTTCGGCTATGGAAACCTGAAATCGAGTGAACAGTTAGAAGTTGTTTCTTGCCAGCCAAAGGTGGGCTTTGGGGGTTTTTAAGAGAAGAACGTTACATCCACGTTTTTAAACTCTTCCCTTCATTTCTACTATTCAACCAAGGCAGGCGAGATACAGAGACAAGCTGCGGATACCACGGAAGAAACCCCCATTTCCATAGCTGCCCTTTCCAGCCGTTCTCTAACGGCGAGCAGGGCGGACGAGGCTGCGATGACATCGGCCCGTCGGTAAAAGGAGCTCAAGAGGATGTAGAATCAGGGCAGCACGCTGTTCTACAGAGCTGCTGCTTCTGCTGTGAATGGAACATTTACCCCAGGGAGGGTGGAATTTCAGTCAGGAAAGCTGTGACTGAAATTCTGCACAGATAAGCCTCGCTTTATTTTTAGAGTGGAGACTATCCCATTTTCTTCTAGGTTTCTGATCACATCTGTTTCCAAGACAAGGCTCCAATACACACGGATTGGTGCCAGAGGATCAATGCAACCGCAAAACAGCTTCTTGGGCAACTAGGTTGGACTCCTCAATCTTTTAGCCTCCCTGATTTTCTCTCTAACCCCACTGGAACCCAATTTCTCATGCGTTTCCCTCGGAAGGACTCCAGCTGCATTTATCTTCACTGCAGAGCTGGCACAGCATGCTGGCCAGCAAGATCTGGTACGGCTGAACTAAACCAGTGATGCTACCGAGGCTTTCTGCCTGCGGTTCACACCTCGGATTACGGAGGAGAGAAAGCTGACTTCCTGGGAACCGAGAAGTGACAGATTCACAGAGT
>NW_010230158.1:8633-25563 GCF_000690775.1 Eurypyga helias | reverse complement strand
CCCTTTAGATATTGATAAGCATTGATAAGATCCCCCTCAGCCCCCTCTTCTCTAGCTGAACAGCTCCAGCTCTCAGCCCTTCCTCGTGTGGAAGATGCTCCTTTGGACTGCCTTTTCACATTTCACAGTTGCATCCCAGAACACAAAATGATGAGAGGAAAAAAAAAATCTTAAAATTTTTGGAAGACTTAAAACTTCAAAAGGAAAATAAAAAGCTAATTCAATATAAAAATTTGAGATTCTTATAAATGATGCTTTCTCAAGCTCATTCCCACAGTTCTCAACGGTCAGAGGCCCAGGAATGGTCCGTGGGTCACTGATGACCCCCAAGACACTTGCTGGCATCCTACAGTGCCGTCTAGGGCCTGTACTAAAAGCTAAACATTTATTGCTTCAGTATTACTCTTCCATTGCAATGCTGTGTTGCTCTCACGTGGAAGCTACCTGTGCTCCCAAGATCAGGAACGGACACAGCTGACCAGAGTTTAAGAGGCACAGCACTGTAGAAAAGCGTGACAAACTTTGCTTAGTGTGATAATTAATATTTACACTGGGTTTTTCCTTCCGTCCACTCACATTTCATTTAAGCATCCTAAAAGCCAGACCAACACAGATTTGGGTCTCCAGAAGCCAAACACACTGATTTCTTACAATACAAGAAACTTCCTAACCCATGAAATATTTGGATTCAAGCAGCTGTTTGCAGAGTCTGGGGCAAAGGAATGTCAGAGCTAATTAACAGAGTAAGCTGAAGCCATTTGTTAACAGCAGAAGCTATGACAGATTCAGGTTTCGGTTTTTAGCACTAAATGGAATTTATTTCCATATCTATAGCTTTTATTCCCCCCCAGATGACTTAAACATCAGGCCGTTGAGACAGCTGGCTCCCCATATATCCAAAGTAATTCCCGTGGGTTACTCCCCAGCTACTTTTCAGCTACAGGACTGGAAGAGTTTGCAGTGCTGAGCTGGTACTGCTCGGTGTGAAAGCCTGAGGAGCGAATCATGCCCGTCTGAAAGGAAAACAGTGGGTTACTGCTCCTGAGTAATCTGACTAGCCAAAATAATTTCCATGGAACACCCGCTCAGCTCCAACCAGGACTATATTCACACACAGAAAAGAAGGAGGCATATCTCTAAAGAACACACTAGTAAAGAAGAAAGTGGTAATAAAGCCCCATTTTGGTTTATTTTAAAGATCACGCCTGCTGTTAAGGGGCACTCGAACACACACACGATACGAAGCACAGGTCAAAGGAAACGAGAAGGACTGTTAAGATACCATGGTCACGAGGTTTCCAAACCACTGATGAGCCAGTTCGTGTCCTACAACCAGAGCAACCCACTGGCGAGATGAAGAACAGGAATTTTTGGGGTCAATGAGCAATGCCGTCTCCCTGTATTTAAGACAGAAAGATAACTGAACAGAGCGGTACATGCCTAGAGAAAACACACAATCAAAAGTAGGTTAAATGACCTAAGCAAGCTAAAAAGTGATCAGTACAACTGAATAAAAAAAAACAAAAGCTATTTCAGTTTAGACATTGAATTGTTTTGGTAAGTTCCACAGCTGTAGGAATGCTTTGGAGCAATAATTCCTTATGGCATGCAAGAAGACAAGTGCAAAAACCCAGGCAGGAACAAGAAAGTGTATCCTTTATTTATAAAATAGCTCACCTACATAACCTAGGAACCTGAGCTGTAACTCCCTTTGCACTGAGTGATGGACGCCCAGCAAGTCTTCTCTGCCTCCCTCATCCCCCAAGGAATTCCAGCTCTCCCAAGTGCACAGCCAGGCGTGTTACACTCGCCACCCCACAAGGTTCTCCACGCAGGACACACACGTGCTCACACACACGCACACACTCCCTAGGTCAGGCCTGTTACAACCCCCCCTGTCGTGACCGGGACTCGGTGGGTCAGTCAGAAGAGACTTCTGGACTGCTGCCACCCGAAGGGGAAAAACGTGCACCCCAAAACATAGTGCTGCGGGTTATGCCAACCTTCTGTCCCCAAAGGGAGAATGTAAGCGTGCCAAACTGAGCGTAACGGGGAAAAATTAGCGCAATTAAGAAAGGCTTCCAAAAATTTGACTTGTTCAGGACAAATAGGCTTGGTGAGTTTTTTTTCCACAGCGAGTGAAGTGTCAGATTTCATCAGAATTGCGATAAGCAGACCGGCAGATTTTAAACCTGGGCTCAAATTTCCATTTCAATTTCTTTTTTAAAGGCCAAATTAAAAGTTTAGCAGAAGAAATTCAAACAATGTCAGGATTTGAAGTCCAAACTTACAAGACCAATGTCATACAAAATGAAGGAAAATCATTCTAACGGTGAGCACAGATTAAAAAAACCCAACTGAAAAGGAAGGCAAGTTAATATTTCTGGTTTACTCATATCCACGTGGTTCTACTGTGGTTGCTAAATTTACCAACTTGCCTACAACATAAAATAAGAAACTCTTCCAGCTGTGTCAGTAAGTACATAACACTTACGGGGGAAAAAAGCAGCCAAGGAAGTTCTCTTGTAGAACAGGCAGTGCTGCCAGACACTTAAAAACCTCACACCCTTGGCCAGTAGCTGTGATAGCTTGTTCCTGCCTTCCTAAGACTCGTACGGCAACGCACGCTGCTGCAGAAGTTAAAATTATCCAAACTGAAGCAAGAGCTGAAGGTATTTACTCGGTCTTATTTGGGATGATACCAAATAATTACAGCTCCCTAAAACTACTCCAATTACTTCCAAGAATTAGTGAACAAAGAGGGGGGAAAGACAGTATTTTAACAGCATACCTATAAGTAACAAGGCCCCAGTTCTCCATGGCACCTTTATAAAATAAATACAAAGGTTTATTGATATTGATACACACCTTTTCCTAAATGTTTAAAATTCAAATAAAATACAGTTCATCAATAAAGTGAGTTACTTTACCAGCAGCAAAGTCTGCAATAGCTATGAGATCAATTTTAGGAAGAGGGTAAGGAACATTGAAGTAGTCCTTATAAAAAGGCAGAGTTTTAGCAGCAACCTGTAAGAAACAAGAGGAGAAACGTTAACTCGGAACAATTAGTAAAACTTGACAGTTTTCGACTGAAACTAGGCTAATAAAGCAGCGCACGCAAGATTTCTTCCAGAAGCCCCGTTTCCAGCTTGCAGAGCACAATGGTTTGGAAGACTCCCATCTCCATTTTCTCCCAGGCTGCAGCCTACCCTTCAGAACTTCAGCATCCTTGGAGCAACGTCTACAGCACCAACTCGGAACTGAATTAACCCGTTACGTTTCCATCATTACAGGCACAACTGGAAGTCTGTTTAGAATCAAGCCCAGTCTCTCCGAGCCACTGAAGCACCGAGCTCCCTCATGAGCTGTGCATGGATTTAGGTGACAGGAGAGCGCTGTCGGAGACGGCTACAGCAATAACGACATCACCCTGAGCGCCTTTACCTCTAACGCAAACTTTCCTTGTTCCGCTTTGCCAACAGGAGTGTAAACACGCACTAGGACGCCGTCGAGGGACCTGGCCTCTACGAAGTCGTATTCTCCCACCACAAACGCTACAAGGTACGTCGACATGATAGGGGTGCGAGCGAACTTCACTTCCACCAGATTCTCGTCATCCGGGTACGGCTTCCGGTCAATGACATTCTTCCGACATGAAAAGGAGGCAGTTAGTTTCGTGGAACTGAAACCGTATTACACAATACGTTTGACCAGTCCATCACTGCGAGTCACGGGTTGAGAATGAAAGGACTTCTCTTAGCTTTACAACACAGACCACAGCAGAGTCCCCTCCCTCGCTAAAACTGCCCTATCGTACATGGAGCTGTGCTTCTAGGACATATACATTATCTCCCGCTACTGCCCAGGCAGCTGCACATCCGCCATCTCCCGCTACTGCCCAGGCAGCTGAACACATCTGCTACCCCCGTCCTCCAAAGAGAGTATAACCCCCATCCCAGTAAGGCACTTGAATCCTGAAACAGAAACTGCAACCACGTGTTCAGCGGGCAAGGCTAAACTTCACAGCTCACTCTGGAAGTTAGCTACGATAATTAAAAAGCTTATTTTACAACTGATTGGCTCTTCTCTAGAAGAGAGGAGCGCTTGCTCTCCCTCTGGAAGGGGAGTGCTGGCTCTCCCTCTGGAAGGGGAGCTTGCTCTCCTTCTCCTCCTCTTGCTCTCCTTCTAGAAGCAACACCTAGAAATACCTGCACTACATTTAAAGCAGCAGCTTGAAAATGCCCACTGGTACTTGTGGCAGAGGTACTTCTACTTGCACGCTGTACTCCTGTTCTGGCCAAAAACTCTCTAGGGCAGAAAACACGCTTTTTTATCTCAAATAAAATAACTGTTTATGGAGATGTGACAGCTATATCAACATGCAAAGGTATTTCTTCCCCGTACCCCCCCCCCTCCCTGACCCCAGTCACCCTTAATCAAGCAGCACGTAGCACGACATATGCTGAGGGAAAAATCTTCCCCGTACCCCCCCCCCTCCCTGACCCCAGTCACCCTTAATCAAGCAGCACGTGGCTCGACATATGCTGAGGAAAAAAAAACCCAAAACTAAAAAAAAAAAAAACCCACACCACTGTGGTTTGTACAAACATTTAGGATTTGTGCTGGCATCTGATATCCTAATACCATCTTTTAAAAAGTTCTCTCAATTTAGAGCTGCTTAGTAATAGCTAACAAGACAGCCTGTATTCCTAATTCTAGGTCCCTAAGAAACAGTCTTAACTATCAAATAATCAGCTGGCATTATTCCAGTTTTATTTAAAATACTGTCGACTTGCACATCAAGAACTTACCATATTTGACAAAGCTACTCTGTCTTTAGGAACCACCAAAGAAATATCGAATGTTGCCTTAATAGCAGGCTCATCCCAGCAAGGGAAAGCTCTGCGAGCATCAGTAGCCTGAAGGAAATAAGAGCATTAAACAGATAAATCACGAGAGATTGTGGCAATAAAACACACAAAAATTTTACAGGCAGGAAGTTGGGTGAATGCTGGGCAGTCACTGGTGTAGTCTCCTCACTGACACTCCTGACCTCTGCATTAGAGCATTTTGTTCTCAGTGTGGTAACTTACTGCACTATTGGTTTATTAAAAAAAAAAAAAAAAGCACTCTGTGCTCTGCTGGATTTCTAGAGTCTGAGCAAAATTTCGCAGAGTCACGACAAGAGCAAAGCTCAGTCATGTGAAAGCAGAGAGGGCGCCCAGGCATTCACAGGCTGTACACACAAGACCACCTATTTCTGTTGTCAGCAGACTGCGCCCAAGAAATGTTCTGTTTGCACTAGGCAAGTACTCCGTGCCTTTATGTAACCAGGCAGGGAACTATGGAATTACAATATGGTATAAAATGCTGCCATTACGTCCAGGGTTTACGTAACACTTGGGACACAATCTGGCTCACGTTTTGGATGTCACTATAACAGTGAGACAAAGCCAGAGCCCTATTAAAACAAACAAACACACTTCATAAAGGCAAGTTATACCGAGGTATTTGAGCACATGTAAATGAACAGCTGTTCTTAAACACTGCAGCAATCATATATATACGCGGCGTCGCACATCAGCGTGATCCTTGGCTGAAGGATTTGCCAGATCCAGAATTTATTGGCCTTGAAGCCGCAATGCAAAGGGCTGCATTTAGTATTACCCATCCACACTGAGAGCAAGAAGCAAAAGAAATGTGGGTTTTTGAAATGTAGCCGGTACATTTCCTAGCTGGAGCTAGGAAATCAGATCCTTCCTGCTTCTGAGAATAAATCCTGCATTAAGAACGACATTCCCTGGAAACAAAAATCTAGCCCTTACCTCAAACTGAGTGACAGCAGCGTAGCGTGTGTCTCCAGTAGGGGTGGTGTATTTACTTCGGTAAAAACCTTTCATTTTATCATTCAGCTCCCCTACAAAGTCTATCTTCAGCGTCCCTGTCCCTGCAACAGAACCAGATGGGACACTGCTATTTCCATGTGCCAAACAGAAATGAGATGTCCCTTCAGCTCACCTCCACCCATCACTTTTTTGCCAGCCTCCCTCAAACCCTTCGCTCTCCTTCCAGAACCAAGCTCCAGCAGAGCACTGCAGGCAACACCAGACTCACCGCGGCATTTTAGCGGTTGACCGGGCTGTGGCAATACTCATGCTCATCTCCCAAGCACAGTGTGATAACCGGGAGAGACCTACCTTGAGAAGTTCGAGCCTACGGTACTTACCTTTGGGTAAAGTTGGCAAAACTACAGGATGGCTACTAAGGACAGCATCCTATGAAAAGTACTGCAAAAGCCAGAGTGGAGCGCTGGCTGCCTTCAGGCTTGTATGTGGATTTATTCTGCCCTCAATGTCTCAGCGCTAAGGGGAAACCTGACCATGACCAGAGAGGCAGCATGCCAGTATCCCGCAGAACGACATGCTGAAGTTTTATCACCCCTACAACCTCTGTATTTGTCCAGATGAAATAAAACTGCTTTATTCAAATCGAGGAGCTGAGTTTCAACCAACAAACTCAGAGTAATAAACTGCAGCAGTTTCAAAAGAATTAGTATGTTCACGCCTAGGAAAATACCACAGTAATTCAGATTAGCTCCTTCTCAGCAAGAGGAAAACAGATCGTCAGTCCCTAATGTCAACACCTTCTGAGCCTCGCTCCCAAGAGCAGGTGAATAATTGGAGTCACCCCAGGTGCTGGAAGCAACCATCGCCATTAGCAAAACGTTTTCAGCTCCAGAGGCTCACAAGTGACGTGCAGTGGACAGGCTCCCTGGGAAGCACTACACTTGCAGGCAGAAACTTCAGGAGAGACAGAGCTGACCTACTCCAGCTTTTTCCAAGTGTAAACGTCTTATACGCATGGTTGAAGCAAGCAGGAAGCATGAAAAATGTTGTCTTACCTTTCTGAAGAGTACTGGGAAAGGAGAGAGTAACCTTTTCATCCTCATTTTGATAGTTGAACCCTGTGGCATGTACCTCTGCAACAGACAAACAGACTGCTTTGTTCAAAATAAGCCCCAGAGATGGTGCTATAACTTAAAACATTTAAAATTACCCGAATCAGCTGAATCTAACAACACGCTGTAGGTACCGAACACATCAATAAAGACCTTAAATAATCCAGGACGACAGAAATGCAAGCACCCAGAGAAGCAGCATTTCCTGTCGGAGTTCCGTGTTATATAGTCTCCTGCTTCAGACAACTAAATTATGACGTTTCCACCAGACCACAGAGCCAGAGGGAGAGTCAAAGCACCACCTCGTGCTCCTTCCACCTCTGCTGTGCATCCCGTTCACCAGGATGCTGCGCTCACGTGGCAGGGGAGTCGTCTGCTGTGCCCAGCACCGAAAGGGGTACCGGCAACGCGTGAGCTTGCAGGAAGAACAGTATCCTGTACAGCACCAAGAAGGCTGGTAACGACTGCTGCAATCCTGACCGACGGTGAAATATGGCTCAAAACTGCCCTTCAATATGAAAAGCTTACATCAGTGCGGCAGGACTCTTCCTAATTATTCCAAACAGGATGCTTCTGATTTATTTAACTAACTTGTGAATCTCGCTTCGGAAAGCACATATCCACTGCAAGGTGGTTTGGGTTTAACCACAAAGGAAAACACAGTGTTGATTTTATTTTAAAACTGTCTTCAGAAGCGGGGACCTTCCTTGGAGTTCATACACCATCCAGCAAGGGCATCCCAAACCAACCAGAATATGAAGCGGTATGGCATTTACAAAGCACTGGAATCTGTTTGTAGATGCAAATATTCAAACTATGAGGCCAAGCAGGATAGATGGGGAGGGAATCAGTACACAGGAATTAAACTGTCCGGCAGCTTGGAGTTGGTAGAGCCGAGAGAGAACATCTGGTGTTGCTTCTTCCTTCCTAATTCATCAAGTCCCACTCGCTGCATCGAAAGTGATTTGTAACTATGCTCCTTCAACCAAGAAAAACCTAAAATAGCTATGTAGGACCTCACTTGGCAAGTTCTCCTACCTATGTGAGCCTATACTCAACAGCTGCGCTAACCAGGTACCTTTAAGGAATGCAAATAGGCACCAAAACAAACGAGCCACGCTTTCTACCCGACATCAGCATCCTCAACTACCACGCCTGGTAAGCCTGGACAACAATACATCCTTCTAGGCCGATGTACCGATGAACAATGTAGATTCATAAAGACAATAAACATTTGGCAGTTGGGTATTGCCGTGGTTTAGCCTCAGCCATCAACCAAGTACCAGCCAGCCCCTTGCTCACCGCCCCCCGCCTGCCCCCAGTGGGATGGGGGAGAGCGTGGGAGGAAAAGACAAGGAAACTCCTGGGTGGAGATAAGAATGATTTAATCATTGAAAATAGATGAAATCAAATAAAGACACTAATATTACTGACAATAGTAATAATATTAGTATTACTAATAATATGTAATGAAAATAAAGGAGGAGAAAAGAAATGATCCAATTGCTCACCCCCTGCAGACCAATGCCCGGCCAGTCCCCGAGCAGCGAGAGCCAGAGACACACATCCCCAGCCCACCCCCAACTTACATACATGATGCTTTACAGCATGAAATGTCCCTTTGGTCAGCTGGGGTCAGCTGTCCTGGCCGTGTCCCCTCCCAGCCTTGTAGAAAAGAAGCTGGGAACGCAGACGCAGTATCAGAAACTGAGAAAGTCCTTGAGGTGATAGAAACATTGCTTAGCAACAACCCAACATGAGTGTGTTATCACTTCTGTGATAGAAACATTGCTTAGCAACAATCCAACATGAGTGTGTTAGCACTTCTGCTTAGCACAACAAAAACACAGCCTCATGCTAGCTGCTGTGAGGACAATTCCCTCTGTCCCAACTAAAACCAGGCCAATTACAGCTTCGAAAGGTTTGGGAAACGCACAGAGCAGTTGAAAAGCAACAGCGTTCCTCCCACAAGCTGCCTGGCCCATCCCACTCCACTGGAAGTGAAAGCACCCACGGGACATGGAAATGCTAGCAAGGGTCTAGCCATCTTTTCAGGTGCTTTCAAACTGATCCAGGAAGAAAGATGCAGTAAGTAGCTTCCATGATCTACTGAAACAGATACTGGTTTTGAATGGTCACCAAAAAAAGGGCAAAAAAGAATACTGGGAAGTGCTGTGATACACAGAGGTGAACATCCTGAATGGAAAATGTCCCATGATATCAACTTCTGCATTCCACGCAATTCTGAATGACAAAGCTGGTTTGCAACCACAATTTAAATTACCTGTCTTCCATGCTCAAGCATCCCTATAAGAATCCAAGTATCTGGTTTCAGGGGCAGCCTGAGCACACTCACCAGACTTCCCGCTATCTCGTTCTGTATGTGACAACAGTAACCGGAAACATGTTCTTATTGTTGATAAATTCTGAAGTGCTGTTTATTCTGGAATCGTACGATTTCAGCCCTCAGTCAAAGTTAATACCAACCTCTGCTCGCAGAGAACATAAACGCAGGAACGGCAGGAAGGCATTCGTCTTAACTACTGGTTTCACAGTGCTCTGCTCAGCGTTTCATCAGTTAACCACCGTGCTAGGGCACACACTACACAAACGCTTACAATAAAGCAATTCCAGCTGTAAATAAAGTACAGTACAGAAATAAATTCAAGGGCAAAATTCTTCACAGGATCGAGCAGAACGTTAGGCTATGAGTCTGTCCAGAAGAGTTCCGAGATTTCTGAAATCAACTGTAAGAGGGGTGAGAGAAACCATTAAGAACACCCACCATGGACATCACAACAAGCGCTGGGCAAGAGGAGTAAAGGCTTAGCCTGTCATCCTACAGCTCTGCAGAACACCCAGGCAGAAAAGGAGATGTCCAAGAGCTGGAGAGAGGAGACGCAGGGGAACAACGCTAACGTACACCACACTAGTCCGAAGGTGGGCTTCCCGGGAACAGACTGGAGCGGAGTGCTGACCACATCGGCTGGATCCAATGAATTTTGACCCTGGCTATCTGAGAGCCCAGCAGACAGACCTGTTGTTCCGCGACAGCACTGTAGTGACCTCGGTCGGAGAGGGCGGGCGGAATGCCTGTTGGGAATTTATGCTAGCCTGGTCGGGATGAATCCCGCTGCCGGACAGCCTGGAGATGCTGAGCTGTCAGCCTGTGCTCAGAGGCTGAACAGGAACCCGAGAAACACCTGATAAGGATCAGCGGGAGAATGCAGAAACACTCCCACCCCTCCTGTATTTTCTAATGACCACAGCAAACCAGAACCATCTTTTTACAGCCTCTAAAGGCAACAATCTGATAGCCAAGACAAACAATACCATGACTTCGGGATCATAGTTCCAACCTACTGAAACTGCGAAATACAGAAGAACGTGTGTTACGCGGATCTTCTGCCAAAAGCTGACAGGGAGTATCAAGTTTCTCCCTCCCCTTCTCCCAGAGGGTCCTCCCTAGTGACCCGCTCCTTTTCAACCTGTGCTAGGAAAAACATGGATAAGGGTTACCAGTGCTAGAAGAGAGGGCAGACCTTCGGGGTTTTTTGCCCCGGAAACAGCCTGGGAAAGCCTAGGAACACAGAGCAGGGAGCAGCCTTGTTTCAAAGAGCTTCCCAACCTTAATTTTACAGTGTTAGAGCCCAATTCCCCTCAGGTTAGCCACAATGTTCAAACAAGTTACAGTTCCTATAGGATGCCTGTGCTCCCAGCACATTCTGATCCCAATCTCCAGTGGGGGAGGAAGCCGAGCACCTTGTGATTTCCCACTCCAGCTGAACGCCTAATGGCAAGAGCGCATCGGGAACAAAAGGTAACGCCCTCTTACAGCTTCCCAAGAGGAGTTGGTGTCTACTAGAGTGCCCTTCCACGCTCAGCTCCAGCAACTTTTTGTAATTCTCAAAGCAGCTGCTTCTTTATCAGTTTCCAAACAGCAGAATATAAGTGAAAGATTCCAAGTTACTTTTTTTTTTTTTTAAACCCTAACTATTCAGTGCCATTAATTTAATCCAGAGCAAAAGACCCATGGAAAACCATCAACAATACTTTTTGTTAGAGTTTAAGAGAACTGCTTATAACAAAGATGTAATTGCAGTAAAAGGCTGTCTGAATTCCTAACAGCGTTGAATACAAAAGCTCCTGAAGAGAACACCACAATTTTGGCAGCCTACTAACTTGGGAGAGTTTGGCACTGCAAGGTTGCAAGTTAATCACTAGCACATTAGGACACAGGCTGGACCAAGTCGCATGAGAAAATAAAAAGCTGCTGGTGCTCCGTGTCTCTGGAAAAAAAATCACATCTAGCAACGCTTCCCAAGCTCTGAGTGCTACCTATCAAATTTTACAGTGGGTTTTAAAGAAATTACAGTCCTTCTAGGAGCACTTCCTGAAATTGCATACTAACCAGACAGATACATCGATTAACAATCCCCATTTCTGTATTACATGCTTACAAGCGTGGACCCTAGCCAAAGGCCTTAAGCAATGTCAAATGGCGTGTACTTCAACGTGAAGGCAAAGTCAAGTGGAAAAGATGGAATTTTCTCAAGTAGCACTCATTCCACGGCATAGAGAAGACAGGCAACGAAGGTACGGTGGCTTAATGAACTTGCAATCATCGACTGAGCTGCAGCGACTGTGTGCACTCTGCCTACTCTGGAACAGGTTGCCCAGAGAAACTGTGGATGCCTCATCCCTGGGAGTGTCCAAGGCCAGGCTGGATGAGGCTTGGAGCAACCTGGTCTAGTGGAAGGTGTCCCTGCCCATGGCAGGGGGGTTGGAACTGTATGATCTTTAAGGTCCCTTCCAACCACAACCATTCCATGATTCTATGATATTCCATCTGCAAATTAAACACAACAACTTAAAACATCCCCGTGTTGACACTGTCCTCTTCAGCGCTAGCCGCAGAGCTGTGCCCATGCAACTCCTGGGAGCGCTGATGCTTTCAAGCCCTTTCACATCTTTTCACGTGTTTCAAACTCCTTCAAAGGAGTCACAAGTATTCTTGGGTACGAGATACTCCCAAAGCGTCCATGCCAATGCAGCCCAGCCCTCCTTAAAAATCCTACCGCTACATCAAGTCCTCTCCAGAAGAAAGGATGAAGATGAGCTTTTCTACAACACGGAGAGGTTTCACAACTGGCTTAAACAAATCTCTGCTACAGGCAGAGCCAGTCTCATTTTTCCCACCTGGCCCCAGCTGCATGTTCCCAGTCCCTTCCTTCCACTGGCATTCACATACAATCATCAGGATAACAATCTGTTCCCAAGCTGCTGGTTTTTTTATTTCCTCTGTAGAGGCAGTTTTCAGCCAGTGCAGTTTCCTGACCCAGGTGGCTGCTCAAAAGTAGAAATGTGAATGCCAACAGAAGGAAGGGAGGACAAGTGTCATTGTCCCCTTCCACAGCAGCATGGGTTTAGGCTGCCTGACTGATCACCGTGGTACGGCAGCGCTCCCAGGCCAAGGGAAAGCACTGCTGAGACAAGCTTGGGGCATGTTATTTAGATTTCCATAAGCACTAGTGATTTTTGTTGCTGTTTCTAAGCATCAGCTGAGGCTCTGGTGTAACCAGCCTCTAGCACTAGCATCCCAGCATGTCCCTACCATACTAGGAAGGAAAAGACTAAAACAACAAATTCTGGCCTTAAAACCTTTTAAAGGTTGAAGTACAAATCAAAGTTCAGGCAGTTATTTCTGCTAAACAAACAGCACTGTGGTTGCTGGGCACTATCTACATGAAATCACCAACTACTACCCTCCAAGCATCTCGAAATCTAAGAAGCTGCTTTAGATCCCCCAGCATCTGAAAAGCTTTCTGAACTAAACAATGCAAATCACGGATTTATGACTCCATCGCAATTTCACAGCTCCTTAAAAGAGAGAATCACAGGAAGCTCAAACCACTCAGCATTCGGTAAGTACAAAACTCAATCTCCTAAAATTCAGCTTAAGAACCAGTTTGACTTTTCAGTTCTTCACTCAGCTTGAGCAAAGCCAACCACTTGGACCGTGCATCCCCGCACGCCAAGGCCACGCCACGAACATTTGACTAAAAATGCCGAAAACTAGCTTCTGGAAAAACAAACCAAACAAAAAAATTGCTCGTTACGATTAGTGGGAGGAGCCAGTCATAACTTTGGCAACGGAAAACTCGGGCTGTTGAGTACTTTGTTCCATTACAGCATTACCTGGCACAAACGGCAAATCCACCACCTCCCGTTACAATCGCTACACTGCTTTTATGACAAAACAGAGAATTTTTCTCCTTCAAAGTACCGAGTAATCAACTTCTCCTGGTTTATTATTCATTATCACTTAATTGTAGATTATGCAGCAAAAATTCTTACTTGACTTTAAAACTTCAGAGATCCTCCCTCACGTTTCTGTCAAATATTGGGCAATAATCTGATTTCCCTGCAAATCAGCATTAAAATTCCAAAGACCATGTTCTACCCTCTGCTGTATCCCTCTCCTAGAAGAGCGAATCGGAGGGAAAACACGGCCCACAGTTCTGGCTGAGATTTCTACTGTTGCACAAGCCACAGCGCAGTAGGCACTCAAGACTAACAGGAATTATTAGGAAAAGAATAAACCATTCTGCACAAAGGTCAACAGGGAAAGTACCTGTTGGACAAGAAGGTCTCTTTTTTACACAGCTGCTTTCCCAAACAGAACCACACTGGGAAGAAGAAAAGGGACCGAATATCTGTTGTCTCATGTTCACAGACAAGCGTGAGCCGAGTTCTTCCCTGCTGAGGTACAGAACTAAAAGAGGGAACAGTTCTTCACTAGAGCCCTTAAAGGAGAAAAGGTCACTAACTTCTCACCCATTTTCAAACATATTACATAGGCAACTGATACTCAGATAGGTGAGCCTCATACCACAGACTGGTTTGGGTGGGAAGGGACCTTAAAGCCCACCCAGCCCCACCCCCTGCCATGGGCAGGGACACCTTCCACCAGACCAGGTTGCTCCAAGCCTCATCCAGCCTGGCCTTGGACCCTTCCAGGGATGGGGCATCCACAGCTTCTCTGGGCAACCTGTCCCCGTGCTCCCCACCCTCTGCGGGAAGAATTCGTTCCTGATGTCCCATCTCCATCTCCCTCTTTCCATTTAAACCCGTTATCCCTTGTCCTGTCACTCCCTACCCTTGGAAAAAGTCCCCCCCAGCTTCCTTGTAGCCCCCCAGGCACTGGAAGGGGCTCTAAGGTCTCCCCGGAGCTTCCCTTCTCCAGGCTGAATCCCCCAACTCTCCCAGCCTGTCCCCATGGCAGAGGGGCTCCAGCCCTCGGAGCATCTCCGTGGCCTTCTCTGGACTCGCTCCAACAGCTCCCTGTCCTTCTGATGTTGGGGGTCCCAGAGCTGGAGGGAGGGTCTCCCCAGGACAAGTAAGTAAGTAACTAAATCTAAAATGATATGGGACTGTATTTCTGTTGGTTCACAGGACTGTATTTCGTACTGGTTTTGAACCAGTTATACAATTACCATGCAAAAGCTGGGCACAATAGCAGCATTACTAAGACCGACTTGATCCCTCTCAACAGGTGCCAGCAAACACTCTGCCAAACTCATGCCATTTTACATCCAAAGCCATTATACTGGTTGGCAGTTTACCAAACAAAGATATGTTTTAACTCTGTGAAGCCAGAGTATAATTATAGTAAACAGGCAACAAAACTGTGCCTCGAACATGTAGGATTCCACAGCTTGAGAGGCGAGTGCTTATGCTATAGCCAGAGTGCTGTACTCCTATCCCTCTGTGACCTGACCATCACACTCAAGGCCGTCTGAAAAATCACAAGGAATTTAAGTCACAGAAACTCAGTTCTAGTGTACTTGGGCTTAAGTGTCCATTAAGCTCTACTCTTAATGCTCTGAAGTTACAAGGAGAGTATAGCACTGTTAAAGAACAGAAAAACAGACCCCTATGAGAGGGAAATCGGCTCTGAAAACAACAAAGACAACACATTAAAATACAGATCCTATTTTATGTACTTTTCCTGATTTGACTGGGAAGAGGCTTTGTTCCTAGGGACTTTTTCCATTTGTTTTCACTTTCCCAATGACAAAATAAAAAATTAATAGGTGGTTTGGCCTGGCGGTCGGTGGAACCGACTCCAGCCACACTCTGCTATTACTACCACTCTCGTTATCGCTTCATTACTCAGTATAAGGAAGAGCTCCAGGAGCGCTTCCACGCGCACCCCGTCAACCACAGATCCCTACCGGCAGCGTGTGGAAGGCAGGCAGGAACGGAGCGCCAGGGTACAACCCGGCAGCCCGGATCGAGCACGTAGGAAACGGCGCTCCACTCTTTCACTATCAAAACTCGGTGGCCAGACTCCAAACTCTTTGGTTGTGTTCTTCTCTGCCGCCCTCTCTCGCACCGACAGCGCTTCCTGCAGTGAGCTCTACTTTTCCGCAGCACGCCCACCGGAACGTTATTTCCTTAGGACAGTTCCCCATCCACCTAAGCACCGCTCAGCTGCTCTCAAGAAGCTGTCTGGATTCTTTAACGCTTCACTAGAAATCAGAAAAGTTAAACCAATTTAAAAGCAAAGACTCACTTGTCACATGCAAATCCATTAGCCATGGGATAACGTCACTGGAGCAAGAATTGAAACTGTCCCTACCAAATCCAGTCCAGAAAATTAAGACTTCTCCTCTTCTTTAGGTGTGGACAAACACAGCCCTTCCCTCCAACTTTATTCAGCTGTTGCATAAGCATCTTAGAGAAGTCTAAGCCTAATCAGAGGAACACCTTTCTCCTGTCCATCATCAAGATAACTCCTTTAATTCACAACCATGGTTTTAACCAAGTGCTCCGTGACACCACTGCAGCATTTTCCTTATGGAATGGGAAGCTCCGGAGTCTTTTGCGACCTGCAGGACTTAAGACACAGTCGTACCCAGTGGGCCAAATAGGTACCGTGCTTGAAATAGCAACGGCTCCACAAAAAACACAACGGAAAGGCTTTGCACGCTGCTAGACCATCGCTCTGTTTCAAGGAGCTTCTTTTCCACACCTCAATCGTTTCATGCTTCAATCGTTAAAACTTCTTTTGTGCCTGCTAAATCTGCTCAAACTGTAATTGGGGTCAACTACTACAACTGTGTGTTACGAACCAGTGCTGCTTCTTCGATTTCTCCAGTAACTTCCGGCTTGCCACTGAACTGGATCCCAACCACTGTCTCCTCCACACAATCACCTCTTTCCATGTTCCATCCCGCCACGTGTCAATTCAGCATCTTCTCTACTTTTTCAAATCCTCCTCAATAGGAATTTCCTACTTAGATGCCATTATTGACGCATTCCTTAGCCAAGGCCTTGCCGCAGATTTTGTCAATATGGCAAAGTCCATAGGTACAGATCATGTTTATACCAGATTACTGTGTAAGAAGATAAGTAATAATGTAAAAACCAGTCAAACATCCTTTTGCCTAGGGCACTCAGGCATGACAGAGTAAAACGTAGATTCCATGGAAGCTTGGGGCACTTTTTTAAAACATAATGCAAATGAGGAGAAGATAGTCAAGGTTCTGCGTCCAGCTGTGGAACCCCCAACATCGGAAGGATATAAACCAGTTGGAGCGAGTCCAGAGGAGGCCACAAAGACGCTCCAAGGGCTGGAGCCCCTCTCTTATGACGAAAGGCTGCAAGAACTGGGCCTGTTCAGCCTGGAGAAGAGGAGGCTCCGAGGAGACCTCATTGCAGCTTTCCAGTATCTGAAGGGGGCCTACAAGGGTGCTGGGAGAGGACTTTTTACAAGAGCCTGTAGTGACAGGACAAGGGCTAACGGGTACAAATTGGAAACAGGGAGGTTTAGATTAGATATCAGGAAGAAATTCTTCCCGCAGAGGGTGGGGAGGCACTGGGACAGGTTGCCCAGGGAAGTTGTGGATGCCCCATCCCTGGGAGTGTCCAAGGCCAGGCTGGGAGGGGGTTGGCGGCACCCGGGCT
>NW_010230158.1:4186-8602 GCF_000690775.1 Eurypyga helias | reverse complement strand
CTAGTGGAAGGTGTCCCTGCCCATGGCAGGGGGGTTGGAACTAGATGATCTTTAAGGTCCCTTCAACCCAAACCAGGCTGGGATTCTATGAAGGTCAAATAATTAATTTTGTACTTCTAGGGGCAAGTTAGCTTACCCAACGATTACCTAATTTTGCAAACTGTTGGCAACAGCCCCTCACATCAGAAATGGAATGGATAAACACATAAAGACTGCAGCAAAAAGCAACCCTACCTTCGTCTCCTTCTGGCGCGTAGGAAGCTGTAATAATGTCAATGTCAGCGCAGTTCATCACAATTTGGTTGGTTGCCTGTTTCACCTGGAAGAGAAATTTTATGAACACCAGGAAGAAATGGAGCTCCCTACTCCATTGAGTAGGCATTCCCACCTCCCTCCAGTCTAAAAATCCCTTCATCATCACATGTTTGACATAAAACTCAGTGCCTAAGAGGGGTAAAAAAGAAAAAGATATCCCACTGGCTGCTCTCATCTGTTCCGGAACGTGCGCACTTGGATCACGTTCAAGCCATCCAGGCCTACTTATCACGACTAAATTATTTAAGGGAATGGTCTGCCTGTTAAAAAATGGTTTGAAAGCTTGACAACAGGGCCCTTGTACGTGCCTGGGAATGCAAGAGCAGTAAAACAGATAGAGAGCCCGTCAGCTTCCCTCTGGAGCTGTCCTACAGCAGACTGGTGCAAAAGCCTTCGAACACAGACCTCCATCTTTCAGAGACAGCCCAGAACACAACCTACGGCACCATGTCCAAAACCGTCGACGCTGTAAGAACTTCTTAGGTTCAAAACATCTGCCAAGGAATTCGCCTTTCCATTTTCCTGAAAGCCTTCCTCCTGCCAGCTCTTGGCTACACACGCTCTGCTTTATTTAACAAGTGGCCAGCTCCCAGCGTAGCAATAAACTGTCTCGCTATGCCAGCTTCCTCTTTGGATGCAAGAGCTCGAATAGAGAGGAATTCAAATTAAATATCAATTAATTACAAAAGGGGTAAAATATTTGGGATTTAAACTAGGAATTATTTAGAAACTTATGGCTGAAACCACTAGAATCATCCTACTGGATCGAGCTGGTAACCCTGCTAGCCCAGGATACAATTTCTAGCAGTACACACTAGTTCTCTAAACAAAGGAGTAAGAATTCCTGTAATAGCCAACTAGAGTTGGACATACGCACGACGGAACGG
Organism: Eurypyga helias; assembly: GCF_000690775.1. Lineage (NCBI taxonomy): Eukaryota > Metazoa > Chordata > Aves > Eurypygiformes > Eurypygidae > Eurypyga > Eurypyga helias. Next base: position 7,400 of record NW_010230158.1, on the reverse strand, counting down.
CTGCCTACCCCAGACAGCAAGCTTCTTACGCCGTAAGGACTTACATCCCCTTCTTGAGTTTTCACTCTTTTAACAAGAAAACGCCCCGTTAACCCCCGTCCAGGTTTGAACACACAACAGAAAGCAACTGGATCTATTTGGCCGTGATGAAAATCAGTTCCCATGGATCAGGAGCTCCTTCGCCGGTGCACGAAACCAGCACAGTGCTCTGCGCGTGCCAGCTCCCCACTCAAGCACCCGCGTGTAAATGCATTTATTACATGTAAAGTCGAAATAATAAGCCATGAAGTGTCAGAGTCAAAGCAGACACGTATCACCCTGCCATAAAGGAGCTGGTATCTGCGCAAGATGAGTAAACGGAAGCAGATATTCAGTCTTAAGCTGTTCTACCTAGGCTCACTGAAGAAAGGCTTCCTTAGTCACTGTGTACACAAAATCCCAATTCAAGTCTGGTCAGTGATAAGAGAGTCTTAAGAAATTTAACTGTGCAACTCAGGAGGCACACCCACATCCTAGGAACGCTCCGTCTGGTCCAGTCACCTGCGAACCAAAGGGCTAACACCAGGTTCTCCGAGGGGGGGAGAGCCAGCCCCCGCGGCAGACGGCTAACACGAGGTAAAGCTAACTCATGGGTTTCTTTCTAACCTCACTCACCAACTTGGCTTCTGAAAAAACATCTATGGCTTATTCCTATTAACAGGATCGTTTGTGTAATAAACATTACGTAAGGGCTTACAGTTTTTGACGAGTGTTATTAGTGAATCTTTCCAAATCCCGCTGTCAGCCACCCTGCAGCAGCCTGTCACCGAGCAGCGCAGATGGGCGCTGTCGTTTCACCATGTTGCCTCTTCATGGTAATAAAACCAGAACAACGTTGCCTAATAAACCCAACCTGGTTCTAAACCCAACCTGCTTGCAAAGCTAAAACCAGCAAATGTAACAGGTGAAGTGACACAGGTTAGTTTTGATGTTTCTAGTGAAGATCTACAATCTGAAATCTGGGGTGGTTTTATCATGTAGCGTGCATGAAACTAAAGGATTACACCACCTCCCAAACCCCAAGATTAAAGTCCAACAATTTCCATCGCAATGTTAGGGTTCGGGGTTTTTCAAGGTCTTCTAAAACAGACAAATCAGAATGAGAAAAGCTTTTTATAAACGTCTAGTAGAGACTTTTATTCAATCTACAAATCCAAATCTCTCTGGATTAAGAATTCAAGAGGCATAAAGAGCTGTCCAAATTCCAGACAATACTGGGTTTAACAATAGGCACCACCTCTCCCGAGGGCAGAAGAATTTTCAGCGGAGCGCTGCGCCTGCAAAATAAGAAAGTTTAGGCAGAGGCAACTTCAGAGGCTCCTTAGAAAGGCAACTGCCTACTTTCAGATTTTTTTTTTCCTTACCTCCTGCAAACACCAAGGCAGTTTGACAAAAGTCAAAAGCCCTGCCTGTCTTCAAGGCCAGGCTGGATGAGGCTTGGAGCAACCTGGTCTAGTGGAAGGTGTCCCTGCCCATAGCAGGGGGTGGGACTGGGTGGGCTTTAAGGTCCCTTCCCACCCAAACCATTCTAGGATTCTATGAAAAGAGTACAACACACTAGAAAACATTTAAAGGGGCTGAGTGAACCAGCAGCCTAAAAAGCGTTCACCCTCCGACCCCTGAAAAAGGAAGGGCAAAATTCGGCATGCGGATGTGAATACTGACAGTGTACTGTGCTCGTAATTTAATTCAGCAGGGAGAAAAAAATTCCTGTTGGCACACAGGCTCTAGCATGAGCACCTCCTCCCTCTGATCCACTAAAAGTAATGAGTACAGACACACCTCTAAGAGCAAAACCATAAACCGCCCAGCATACTTAACTCATGACCACTGTATCTCACACGAACCTGCAGCCCAACACTTCCAAACCCCGTGTACCTCATGAAGATGAACGGATGTGCTTTCCTGGAAGTGATCCCCTGGAACTGCTTCCCCATTTCTGCTGATACTACGTTTGGGAAGACAGATATTCCGCTCCCGCAGCGCTTTTCATGAACGCAATCATATTAAAAGGCAAAAAAGCACCCCACTGCACAAGGTCTAACCCATTACAAAGCTGTGTGGATGCACACTGTCACCCTGCTTCACTCTGCTCTATAATGTAGTAACTTTACTCTTCGACAGAAGAGGCCAATCGAGGCAAGAGCAGCTACAAATGCCCACGACACTAGTTTTACCATAAGGCTGACGTGCTTAAAAGCAGCAGATGGAACGAAGACGGGTATCTGGAACGAAGTAATGTTTCAAACCTGTTGCTTTTGACGAAACTCCAGTACCATTAATCAGAATTCAAATACCCGTTGAGATCATCCAGAGAGATACCACAAGCAGCTCTGCCCCGCAGTAAAATCGTGGACCTTTCCGACGTTTTACCTGTGTCGGTAACCTGTCATTAGGCTGAGCTGACACACACACTTCCCAACTCCCAACGTTGGTGCTCAGCACGTGTTTCTGGGAAGGAAAAACCTCACCCAGTAGGAGGCAACAGCTCCAGCTCCCCTCAAAAGTTTTCCAAGGTAACATCATTTGCAGAAGAAAAGCTAAAAAGGCTAATTATGTGGCTCTGCCAAACAGGACTTGAAGATTCTGTACAGCTCTTGATTTTCACTGGTTTTCAGAGCAGGAAAGCACTTGATGGAAAAACATTTTTAAGACATCAGAAACAAGAATTGGAATGGCTTCAGCAGAACGCAGCCTACCCGCAACAAGGAGGAGGTGCGCCAAAAGACACCTTCTGCAGTCAAAACTAATTCTCTAGAGCCATTCATGAGACTAGATAATTAAAATCTTGTCACTCGGCTTCAGAGTCTCTTCCTAAATGTAGCATTAGAACAAGCCATGTGTGTTTTTAGCATCTTACTCTAAAAATAGACAACTAAAATTACCTCAGTTCTGTTCTAGGATGAATCTTTTTAAGAATTCCAAACTACAATGAGAAAATAAAAAGGTTTATTCATCTTCAGCTTGAGCAAATTATGGGAGCCAAGTAGTAACATCCCAATGCCACAACGAGTTGGCCCAGTGGAAAAGCTCATTTCACTCCAAGGAGCACCCAACGACGCCCGTCCGTAGCAGTCGCACGTCAGAAGTGTCAAATTCACACGGCCAAGCAAACCCCTCCGTAACTGCGATCGACGCAACTGTCTTAGCCTTACGAATTCCAGCGCTGAAAGAG
>NW_010230158.1:0-4156 GCF_000690775.1 Eurypyga helias | reverse complement strand
TGAAGCGGGTGGCGTAAGGGTCTGCAGAGCCCCGAGGTCCTGACTCTGAAGCAGCCGACTTGAACGCTCAGCACGGCACCTTTCAACGCTGAAATTCCGGACTAGTTTTATGCGCTGGAAACGCAAGGTACAACGCGGGATAACACGACCATATATTTACACTAGACAACTTCCTCCCCCCAAAAAAGATACTGACCACAAATACTACACCCATTTAGCTTAATTTTTGAAGGATTACATACGAGAGTGTTAGAATTAATCTTTAACTGGCATGCAGCAGGATCAGAAGACTACACATTCTTTAGCCTAGCAGATACTGCATAATTAACCTATAAAAAGCAACAGATACAGGTTAAACATTGCTAAATATAACAAGAGTATCCTTAAGACATATTAAGGGGACTGGGAAAGAAATTTGAGCGAGCCATCTACGTCAGGTTGTACATTCTTTAAAGACAGGTTGAAACGCCTCGCTGCAGTTACCAACGGAAGAAACGTATCGCCACACAACACGCCCCAAAGAGGGGCGGTTTATTTAGAGGTAAACGCCAGGAAATTTGGAGACAACCATGCACCTTTCTGAAGCTCAGCATCACAATGCCCTGCGCCGGAGAGGTCATCATTTGGAGGCGTGATAGCGTCCCAATCTTCCATTTGGAAGCTTAAAGCGAACGCTGGATGTTGGGAGCCCGATGGTTGTTTCTGTTGGGAGTTACTCAGGGTTTGCCTTTTCAGCGTGATGCTGCTGGAGAAGTGAGCAGCGCCACATCCCCTCTTTGTTTCAGCCCTCCCAGGAGTCAAAGGCAGAATGGAAAGAACGTTGACCCAGACTGTGAGTAACGCGAGTGCACCGCACTGATAACCAGACCCCGCGAGTCAGGGTTAGAATTAAAGCTCAGGCTAACAGATGAATAAAGTAGATGAACTATTTCCATTAAAAAAAAACAAACCTTGATTGTGCTTACTCAGAAACATCCCCACCCACCCAATAAACCAAGTTTAAAACGCTGAAAGGTGACGTGACAGAGCGAGCACAGGATTGTGAGGGAGGCGACCCCGACGCGCGGCGTCCAATTCTCCCAGCTCTGGCCTTGCTGCGATAAGGGTTCCTTGTGAACTAGTTCATGCAAGGATTTGGGGGTTTTTCACCGTGATAAATGGCAATTACATGCTGTCAGTTTACATAACTGTTCCACAATTCTACAGACTTCAAAAACATTCATATGACCACAAATTACACTGTTTAAAAATCTCGAGGAACCGGACAGAACTTAATATACAGGTTACCAGATACTTAACAAGCGCAGCTTCAAACGACTGTGAAATTACACTGTCAAGAGACAGATTTCAGTATCATTCCTTTCTCAAGAAGCAGAAATGCTCGACAGAAGGCCAATTCCCTAACCTGAAAACTAGAAGCGCCACAATAAACTACAAACACACACCATTCCTCTTTAAGGCCTTGAAATCAACCTGGTCACTGCTGACCCCGAAGCAACAGCCTTATCTTTTGAATCATAAAAGGCTTTATCCACCGAGTTGTATAGGTGTAACATTTATTACTGTGGCACAAAGACAAACGGTTTTGTTAAATTTCTTTATCTGTACAAAAGCCAACACCAGTGTACTGCCCCAAAGCCGAGACTGGGAAGTTACTGAACATTTCTTTAGGGCTTGGCGCTCAAGTCGAAAGACTTCACCCAAATTCTGCACAGGGGGCTGCCAAATCCTGTTTAACGGCTGTGAGCGAGAAACACAAACGGACTGATCAAGTGTTTACTTGTGTCTTGACTAAGTATCACAGCCTTCATTGACTCCCGTTTGCTAGCCAAGATGTAAAATAAAGCAAACACTTTTGAGGCATGTAATGAGAAGTTTTCCTAATTTTCTGAGTCTGGTCTCAGAGTTTCACTACTCAGCCCAGTCAGAAAGCACCACTGCTTTCAATACTTCATGTGGATTATTGCTTGTCCAGCCATTATCATATGGAATGGTGCAAAGGGTCTGCTAATTATCCTTGATCGATTATAAAAAATGACAGCTGGATCTTCAATAGGAGGCAGGCAGCGTATGTATTTCCCTACCCAAAATCTGGAAAATCCAGTGTTTCTGTCTTAACATAAAATCACTGTTACCTTGATGTCTGTGCAATGCATGCCAAAGCTCCGGAGTACGCTGAAAACAGAATGCCCCTGACGAGCTCCACTCCACCTTCTGACAAGGTGCTAGCAGAAACGGCCCACAGGTCCTTAATTGAACCAATCCAAAAGAATAAACAACTCATTTGTGTGCTTAAGTAAGCCATTCCCTTGTACAAAAAGCATCCCATCCACCTGGTACCGTAGCTGAGCTGGTTGTTCTTCTCTCCACTAAGGCGCAGGATGGTTTCCCTCTAATTTCCTGGCATGTGCCTTTACCGTGCTTTCGGACACCGGCAGCCACAGCAGAGTCCTCCAGATTTCTAACTCAAAGACACGCTCGCAAACACTTGCCCCATACACCTCTCCTGCACGTGCCTGCGTGCAGCTAGGATGTGGCCTCATGGTTCTGCAGTCTGTGGTTGTTAAAAGTTATTTTAAAAATTTAAAAATAAAGATATATACTTTAGATATGTTTTGAAAAAACTCACCCTGGGCTGGTTTTTGGTGTTTTGTTCGGGTTGTTTTTTTTTTTAATTCTCCCTGGAAACATCAGATCAGCTCACCACAATGTGAACAAGAGTTTTTTTACAACCCTGAACCTGTACGATCAGTCCTCTTCCTTAACACATGCCCTCAACTGGTAGGAAAGTCCAAGATTTTGCATTGTCAGGTGGTATCTCTTGCTCTAGGAATTCATTGAGCAATCCCCTGAACAGCAAACAACATCAAAAATATCCCAACAGGACTGAAATCTGCAAATCAAGTACCGTCTCCACAAGAAGCCTCCAAATCCTCGTTATTCCAAACTAAGTTTCCAAGGCTGCTGCTCAATGCTACTCTCTCCTCAGTAGCAACACTGGCTTATAAAGCCACTACTCCCCTCCCCCCCGAGTGTTATTTTTAACCTGGATGATTTCAGTGATCCCATTTACAGCAGAGCCCCACAGCTGTAACAGGACTGAGGAGCAGCAACTTGGGCGTGAAGACAGGAATAGGTGGCTAGGATTAAGGCGGAAGAGATCAGGAATTTCTCAAGCTAGCATTTTCACCCAGGCTGATGCACCAGCAGGCTGAGACCCGCAACGACAGCAGCGGCCTGGGGACCCGTGCTAGGGCAAAACGCGCAAGGCGATTTGCGTTTTCTTCCACATGACACAACCTTACTCATCCCTGGTCGTTTTCCTCCAGGTCCCAAAAGTCACAAGATTCACTATCATCCACAGCCTTTTGCCTAACTTCCACGGACACTTGCCCAGCGAGGCGTTCACTCTCCCCCGTACCTGTGCTTCAGACTCAGCAGCTTTATTACCCCAGTGCTGCCTCATTTTAAAACAAGGGGTTGAACCACCTCTTTAATCCAAGATTTAAATCTGTGCACAACTCAGTCTTTAAAATATCCCCCAAATACTTATGAGCTCTCGATACAGTCATCCCATTTTAAGGAAAACGTCCGGTAAGCCCTCACAATCCCGTATCTGTTTCAAATCACTGCACAAGGAAAAGACACGAAAGCAAATTTAGGAAATCTTGGCACAGCAGCCTGAGAATGACTATGAGACTCCAGGGCTCTCGTCAAACGTTCTGCCTCTGAAGCGTGAACACGGGGGAAGCTTTTGCCTTTCGGAAACGGCAGAAGACCCGGTGGTTTTAGTTCGCACACCCCTTCCCACTGCTGACCCAGCCTCCCGCTTCACTGACTCCAAGCTTTTCACGACACCGAGGCCTACCAGCTTACCGTACCACACCGGGGGAGTTCTCGTTTAATTGCCTATCTGGGAGTTTGGCTTTCCAGCAAAATCCCGAGCCATCTGAATGGCTGGATCTAGATAAAAGCAGCACGCTGGAGGCTGAAAACAGGAACAGTGTTGCTCACGATGGATCTGGGGGAAGCCGGGGCTATCAACCAGGCAAGACAGCCGTGTTTCCAACCGCTCCCTGCCTAACCCACATACAGCCCTTGGCGAGTGGGGCCGTTCTGGCAGCGGGAGGGGAGCTGGGGACGGTCCGAGGATGGG